>NC_079166.1:8353369-8435869 GCF_947568905.1 Ostrea edulis
TAAGGGTCCAGTAAATGAAAAGACCCAGTCCCTATTGAAAATTCCCTCTAATTAGATAACAGCTAAACTATAAGCTGATTTTCATGGTGTACAAAATGCATACCTTAAACTCTGGATATTTCAAGACAGTCCTCAAGGAAACTATTGTGAGGCAGTCCATCTTCTTGGAAGGCTGTAGTGATTGTCTTTTTTTTGTGTCTAGCTGAATTCTGCTGAAAGAATTTATTAGTCTCACTATCAACCTTGCCATGCATTAATTTTTTTAAAGACCACACCTGTAATCAAAATCAAAGCATTACCTTTTTCTAAATATATACATCAGTATCATCACCAACAAAGACAACCTTGTCTTGAAACACAAGCTTAATATAACATGAAACCAATCATTGCAATGACCAATGTTTCAAATTTATTTATATTAACAGTCCTTGACCAGTCGAATTTGATCAATATTTTCATTAGTTTGTCACTATGAAGATACCGTAATTTTCCAACTCAGTCTCAGATAGACATACACGGAGAAAATTTGTGGCTGGATCGGGAATTGAACCTAGGGACCTCTGTGCAAGATTTTACCAGTTGGTGCCGTGACTACTCTTGTCCTGCCAGGGGTGAAATGAATCTGGGTTGTGTGTCTTCGACGGCAAAGACAAATTAAAGGGAGGAATTTAGTAGTTAGGGCTACACGGACCGTGGATATCGACCTGGATAGCTCAGTGGTTAGAGCACCTGACTAGTAATGCAGGGATCCTAGGTTCGACTCCTGGTCCAGCTAAATATTTTCTCCTCCCCTATACTGCATTCCGTGACGTAACTTGCGCAGTGTTAAGTTTATACGTGTATCAAATTAAAAATCTAGGCCCACTGGTCTTCATTGTGGAATGAATAGTAGGATTGTTACATATAATGTCCGAAATTACAAACGTTCACAGAAAATACCAAAGATATGACCGAAATTAAAAATTATTGAAGTCGTCAAAGGAGGGACCAAATTTTTTTACTGTGAATATGATAGTAGATGTCATGTATTACTGAGGTCATTTTAGCTCCTCTCTCGGTAATTTTTGTCATTTTTTTGGTAATTTCTGTAAATGGTACCGTAGTAGGCTAGTTTTGGTCATTCCTGCACTGCGGAATGACTTCCCACGTGCCCTGGCCTTGTGCTTGTTTAGCCTATCTAAAAATGGAATTTTCTGCCATTTTGGGCTCTTTAAACTCAACACCTTTTCTAAACGGTAAAAGTATCTAAAGAACTTTGGTATCCCTTCCCTTTAAGAATGTCTTTGGATCCGCCCTTGATGGATCATTAATGGTTTATTTTTTATTCAAATGAACGAGACAATATCGTCAATTGATCCGCAGGTTCCGGCATGTGTTTTAAAAGGGTCTGAAGTTAACAGAAATACCAAACCCGCCCTCACTATTACACATATGTTGTTATCTATTCGAGTTTTTATCTTGTTTCATCAATAAAGGGAGCATATATAGCGCTAAAAAAAAACAACACACACCCCGATCTGATATATATGTATGTACTTAGCTGCCGCCACTGCAGTAGATAAAAGTAAATAGCGTGTCCGCATTGATAAGCTTTCTTGACAAGTATGGAATGAGAATACTAATAATTTTAATGCATGTATGCATCGAACTTGTTTTAATACATACGAGATAAATTTACCTATAATTCTGTAGCCGTCAAATGTTTATACATCATATAAGAAATCTATTTTATCTTATTTACATTCGATGTGCTTGGAGTGTGCGCAGTGCAGTTAAGGTGTACCATATCAAATTTATAGAGAAAAAACACTTGAAAATAAATCATAATTATTTCACTTCATAATAATTTTCTCCGCTATTGCATTCAATTTCCGTTAGAGAAATCGTCAGTCTAATGATTTTCAAAGCTGGCAGTCATGTCACATGCATCTATTACATTTCTTTGCATTTGTGTGTATTCCGGGCAGTCAATGTGTATTTGTATAATCTAAGGCTCCTTGTCAAATCTGCACAATATTTACCCCTGCGTTGTACTTGTTTAGTTCTGAAACTCTGACATAAAACAATCACATTTGCGAAAGAAACAATCAAGAAATTTTCATGTTTGGAAATGTCTATAGTTTGTATCAGTGTGATCGGAAAAATAATAAAAGCGCAAAACGTTTTCTTAACATAGTAAATTTTAGAAAATAGAAAAAAACTTTTGCTGCTGTTGTGAAATAGCAATTTAATAAATTATTTACGTTGTGTGTTTAAAATCCTTGATAAGTGATACTGAAAATTAAAGAAAAATGCTCATTAATGTAGACAAAAAAGCACCGTAGGAAAGGTTTTCATTCTTTTCTGACAGCTTAAGTTTAAAGGTCAACTGAAACGAAATATAACTTTTTCCATATTAAGTATGTATTTGCTTCATTTAGATCGTATAAAATGATTGTGCGGGTTTGTTCGGTTCATTTTGGTCATATATCCGCGATACGCGCGGATAAAGATAGCGCACCTGTGTCAGAGCAGAAAATATTGCGGGAGTTATGCCCCTTTACACGAACCCGCCATATTGAAACTAAAGACGCTAATCAGCAGGTGACGTCCGGTAAACAACGAGTAAATATGGTGTTTTGTGCGGTTCCTGACTGTAAGGTTTAATATAGACAGAGTAACAATGTTTAGTTTCCCCACACACACAAAAAATTGCGGAATTTGGGTGGGGAAATTAAAAACAATGGATTAATTATTGGCCGTCGAAGCACTCTATTGAGGACTGTTAGGCCTACATAATAAGCCGTCCATCAGCTGTCCATGGCATGGTCTTTGCATGGAACACTCAAGAATGCAATGAAAGAAAAAGCCAATCCCAATTCTCTTTGATTACAAACCGCTACACGTAGCTACAAAGACCTGAAAGGGCCGAAAACGGAAAACAGATTTGGACTTTCCCCTTCATAAACAAAACTTCCAGAGCTGTGGAGAAAAGAACGTAAGTTTTGATGTAAATGATATTGGCTTTTTTATTGACATTGATATAGTATGACACGATTTATTTGTTTATTTGTTCTCTATACGAATATCCTCTACCCCCACCCGTCACACAATTATTTCATACTGAAGCTTATTTTTATTACCCCCCCCCCCCCCCCTTCATGCAGTCACACAAGTCATTCATAACTGAAGTTTACTTTCATTCATTTGTTTATATTAGTTTATATGAGTTAGAAGTTGATGACAATGTCCGAATCATTCTTCCCCCACCACCCAATTCCAAGACAATCAACAAAAACAACCAATTCCATTCAATGTCATATGATCCTGCCATTCAAAATGATTAAATCATGAATGGGACAAACACTTATGAAATGACTACACAAACCACATATGGAATGATTGCAAGATTTGTACTAGAGCCACAAAATGACATGAATTGTATTATCAAATTTGTTTTCAAAAATATTACACATTGGTGTAAATTTAATGGATACTTTGAATGTTCAATTGTTCATGTAACATACATGTACATACATATGTATACAAGTTAGGTGAAGGATATCAAGTAAATATCTATGAATATTATTCTAGATTGAAGTGAACTTTTGCAAATGTGTAAATTAGAATCATAGCCAATATGCATGTTAAGTAACTTTGTATAAAATCTGAATATTTTTTCACTTGTGTTCTACACTCATGCCCTTTAGATTTTTTACACTTTGTCCATGATGTTACTCTCGATACTGTTACTAAATTTGAATACAAACTCAATACAGTGTCAAACATGAAAAAATTGTAAATTTTTCTAAAATTCATTATTTTTATGCCATAAAGGTAAATGATTTTAAAACAAGTAAATATAGGACACATATTTGTACTGAGTTTTCTCTGAAGTACAATAATTAATATAAAATCCAGAAATAGGTATAGAAAAATCTACACAAGTAGTAGTACAATAAAAATATCACTAGTCGAGTATACTTAATCAGCTTTATGATATACATGCAACATGACTAAGTACACATGATCCACATTTGATTAATTAAATGCAGAGCATATATTTATTTATCCATGCTGATACTATGCAAATTTCCCAAGTTACAGACCCCCCCCCCCCAAAAGAAGCAATTTTACAATTTACTAAATAGATAAATTGTGAAATTGATAAATGAATATTTCTTACAACCATAGTTTTGATAATATTCTTATAATTATGAGATGGAAAATTAAACTTGTATCATTAAATAAATCCAGTTGTTGGAAAAAGAAACGGAATACATGTACAAATTTTACATGTAGGTCAATTTTGACCATTGACATACTTATTTTCATTTTTATCTACTAATTTGCATTAAATTATTTGAAATACTTGAATAAATTAGCAATTTCAATCTAGAAAATATTAAAGAACATTGGTATTTAATAGTATCTAGACATTTATTTTACAATGCTTCATTAATATGAAAATTAATTTTCTGCGACATTTGAATTTTTTTGTTTTTCTTCACCTCAAATATGTACATTTTTTAAATTGACCCACATAATTAGTATGTATGTGAGTGGATATTCATAATACTAGACAATAAGTACATGTTTATTGAATTGTAACGTTTTGTTATATTTCAGATTAAGCCTTTGAATTGATGCAGGAAGTGATCAGTTTGGCTCCTACAGAAACTCCAGGAAGTTAATATAATGGATGTTGTTGGTAATTCTCCTGCCCCGATCACAAATTCCTACCAACATGTGTCAAACTCAGGTGACTGGGACCTGTAGACCTTTTGGATTTAACCCAAATTACATATATGTAAATTGGTGATATATATTATGTACAATATAAAAACTGAACATCAAACTATGTTTACTTGTTTATATTTATTTATATCACTTATGAAAAATGCATTAAGAATTTATCACACATTTAAATTAATACCAAAGGGTATTTAAATCCACAGTGCTGTTGTGATGGAATGATTTCTTATCATAGTCACAACGCAGGATAGAAGAACTTTCCAATTGTTTTTCCCAAGCTACTACCAGATCTCCAATATGCATGATGTCTGTAAAATCTGTTAAAAAAATTATGAAGAATTTTAAAATTTCAAATATAATTGATGACTTTCATCTAACCAAAAAAAAAAAAAATTGTGGGGGGGATGGGGTTACTTTAAATATGAATGATTTTTCAGGAATTAATTTCTGATTTAAAATTGACATAAAATGTACACATGGTTAGACAGTAAAATGGGTAAAGATAAAACATAAGAAATTGATTGAGGCACATTTTATGTTTATTTGAAAGGAAGTGCATAAAAGGGTCAACAATTCAGTGGGTTTAGATATTGAAATAGGAGAGGTTCATTATGACTATGGCTCATAGTGAATCAGGAGACCGAGTGCCTGCCCCATTGACCATTGACATACTTATTTTCATTTTTATCTACTAATTTGCATTAAATTATTTGAAATACTTAAATAAATTAGCAATTTCAATCTAGAAAATATTAAAGAACATTGGTATTTAATAGCATCTAGACATTTATTTTACAATGCTTCATTAATGACTATGACTATGGCCGTGTCATAGTGAATCAGGAGACCGAGTGCCCCCCCCCCCCCCCCCCCCCCCCAATATTAACTTTGAGTAATCATAACAAAATACATACTTGTGAATCAATTCCCCCTCCTCCAAGGGACCAATATTTTGTCTGCATTCATAATAAGCTGTTCCTATAACCAATCTGTTGAGACAGTTTGCCACAACAAAACCTTCGTGATCTGTGATGCAGGACACGCCCACTTCTTCAATCCTATGCACTGCAACATTTGGACTCCCTTCTTGAGGGCATTGCGATGACATTACTAGCCTATATGATCACCTGTTAGAATAATAGAAAACTAGTCTTAGAAATACATGCTGATGCACTTCTGAGCTTTGAGTAATCGTTTCGTTTTCATTAAAAGTCTCATATAAATAATTAGCCTAAATTAACAAACCATTGCATATCGACCTCGCATATCAGATGGTGAACAGGTGAAGGGCATTCGTCCGATTGATCCTCGCTGTTTTCTGAATAACTATCGTTTTCCACTAGTGGGGATGCGTCTCGCTGTACAACTGGTTCGTATTGGCAGGGCTGCACATTAACACTAAGCGATATATCTATTTCAGGAATACAATCTTCCGAATGATTTTCATATCGTGCCGCCAACGATATGTCTATCCAAGGGCCTCAAGATGTATATAAAACTTGTATACCTTTGACTTGTTTGGTTCTTTCTTTTACGTCCCGTGGAGGAATTACTTACGACGGCGTATTCGTGCCAATTTACCTAGCAGAAAAAATAAAAATAAATCGTTTCTACGATTTATTAAGTCGTCGAAACGATTTAAAAAGTCGTTTCTACGATTTAGAAAGTCGTTTCTGCGATTTAGAAAGTCGTTTCTACGATTTATTAAATCGTTTCCAGGGCCGTAAGTAGGGTTCTAAATCAGGGGAGGCAGGGGATTGGGGGCCGCCGATTGACTTTACGACTGAAAATGACACTTTTTAAATCCCAATTTATCATGTTTGTGTTTCATTTGTACTATGTAAAGAATCGTAATATGGTGTCAAAGACAAAGGTGCTTGTCTTCATTTTAAACATATATCCTATAATATAACATTTATATAATTTTATTTTCTTTTTTGCCAAAAAATCAGACGAGGCAGTTGCCTCGTCTGCCTCATCGGCAGTTACGGCCCTGGTTTCTACGATTTAAAAAGTCGTTTCTACGATTTATTAAATCGTAGAAACGATTAAAAAGTCGTTTCTACGATTTAAAAAGGCGTTTCTACGATTTAGAAAGTCGTTTCTGCGATTTAGAAAGTCGTTTCTACGATTTAGAAAGTCGTTTCTACGATTTAAAAAGTCGTTTCTACGATTTAGAAAATCGTTTCTTCGATTTAAAAAGTCGTTTCTACGATTTATTAAATCGTAGAAACGATTAAAAAGTCGTTTCTACGATTTAAAAAGTCGTTTCTACGATTTAAAAAGGCGTTTCCACGATTTAGAAAATCGTTTCTACGATTTAAGAAGTCATTTCTACGATTTAAAAAGTCGTTTCTGCGATTTAGAAAGTCGTTTCTACGATTTAAAAAGGCGTTTCTACGATTTAAAATGTCGTTTCTACGATTTAGAAAATCGTAGAAACGATTTAGAAAGTCGTTTCTACGATTTAAAAAGTCGTTTCTACGATTTTTAGGTATCGGGTGATATATTGCGTCGTCGTCCGTCATCGTGCGTTAACAATTGAACATTTTTAACTTCTTGAGCTTCTTTGGGACAATGTGTGAATTAAAGAAGAGGCATGATGTTGATTTAGACTTGTTTATATATGTGAATATGTACATATGAGTTATGATATATTAAAATATCTGTCTTAAGTAATTAATGAGACCTTTTGTTTTATTATTGATAATCATCATTCTTGTTGAAAAAATGTGATATGTTTACGTTTGTAAAGATTAATGAAGTTCTAGCGAGCCGCTCTCCTACTGATACCAGAGGAGTTTCTTATTTTTTGGTAATCAGCATTTGACTAATTCATATTCGGACGAACGAAGTAAGGGAGAATGAAATACTGTATAATATAATAATTATCACGTCCAACTCATCCATCCTCTTCCATCTGTGTTTAGCTCAGCTCAGTTTCAAAAATTTTCATTAACTGCATAGTATCTTAACAAGCAATTAGCAATTACCCTCGGACTCTTGTTTGATTTTCCAACTTCCAGCCATTTGACGTGGCGCGAAAAACCGTCAATACACTCATGAATTGCTATACCAAATGGTTTCAACTTGTCATTTCCATTAATATGCGAAATATAATTTGGACCTTTGCTGCTGTACACTCTTCACGTTAATCTGTCCCTTTTCCGTATATGCATGGACGCCTTCTGGGTCTTGTATCAGTGGCAGATTTAAGGGGGTGGGCGCAGCCGGCGCCCCCTAAAATTTTCAAATTTAAGGTAAATCGTGGTCTCTTTAGAAAAATGTAAACGATAGAACTATTTTCATCCACTCTCGAAAATATAAATGACAAAATCTTTTTAATGGAATTAATTTTATTGGGAGAACTTACATTTTTTCCAAAACCCCTTAAAATTTACGTCATTTTATTAATTTCACCTTATTAAAAATGATAGAAAATAGTAAAAATTTCACCTTATTAAAAATGATAGAAAATAGTAAAAATGACTACACAGGAGACATGTCAAGCCCTATAAAATGTATGAGCTTCAGGGGGGTTTCCCTGGGCCTCCACCCTGGACCCATTGGGGATCTCAAGGCGGCCCCCAGCCTCATAAAGTTGCGCTTCCTAACCGCAATTCCTGGATCCGCCCCTGTGTATGGAAAAAAGCCGTCTGATATCCTCTTGGGAAACCCTGTTACCAGCTTTTCAGTAAATCCATCTGTACCTATGAAGTTGGTCACAATACTCTAAAGTTTCCCCAATGAAAAGGGCAACATCGCAAAAATATTAATTAGATTTGTATTTTCGTTGGAAAAGGCCCACAGTTGCAGAAATCCTTTAAATAGTTTAGTTTTTTTCATTAATAATAATGCGGTACTTGTGAGCTAAAGCAACAGCTATTTCGGAATAGCACAGTCTCTTCTCAAAATATCGTTTAACTACATGTACATTGTAGTTCCTCTCGCTTTTCCATTATCATCAACGTCAAATCGATTTAAATTGTTTATACGATAATACAAGAGGCCCACACACCTTATCAGTCACCTGAGTACTAGTTAAAAGTATCACTATAGTCTCAAGGGCTATAAAATCTAGAAATGATTTCCTGTTCTGAATATCTATAAACTCAATTCTAATATTCAGCAACAGTATATTATCAAACAACATGTGTTCTTTGAAGATCTTCAATGCCCTTAAAAGTGCATAGACAGATGAAAGGCTTTACATAATATACCGGTAATATATATCAACATTAAACGATATGACTAATTTGAACCCAAACTACAGTCAAAACTCTGGGGTTGCAAAATTAACCTTATTTTGTACATCCTTTTCTGCTATTCTTAAACATGCATTTAGATTTTATACTGTATCACCAAACTTAAAGAAGTCCTTTAAATCTTTAAGACAATAATCATTATAATAATTTTGTCACCATCCTGAAACCAAACCCTTACCCCCTGGAATAATGAAATTTACAATTTCTGTAAAGGACTACCTACTCGTTTTAGATAAAATTTAGTATCAACAGCACTAAAGAAGATGTTATATAAGTGTTTTCACATAAACGTTATATACCAAGTTTGGCCTCACCCTGGGGTCAAAATTCCTACCATGGGGATCATGAAAATTGTAATTTTGGTAGGCATTCCTGCTCTACATCACTATGCATTTAGTTTTTCTTACATATATGTGGTGGTAGAGAAGAAGATTGTTGAAAATTATTCAATTTTGTGGCAGTTTTTGCTCTGTCCTTCAGGCTCAAGGGGTGTAGGAGTCCTGAAATTTACCATTTATGTCCCCTTTGTCCCAAAGATGCTTCATACCGAATTTGAAAGGAATTGGAATGATCATACTTATCAAGAAGTTAAAAATGTTCAATTGTTAACACACGATGACAGACGACAACCAATTGCAATGTCACCCGAGAACTAAAAATCGTAGAAACGACTTTTTAAATCGTTTCTACGATTTCCTAAATCATAGAAACGACTTTCTAAATCGTAGAAACGACTTTTTAAATCGTTTCTACGATTTAATAAATCGTAGAAACGATCTATTTTTTTTATTTTTTCTGCTAGGTAAATTGGCACGAATACGCCATCGTAATTACTCTATTTAGAAGTCACCAATTGTAGGTGAAGTACAGTACATGTATACCACATTTATACCTATGCTGAGCGCTTATGGCCGGAACTGTGCGGGTTTTTATCGGCTGCGACACGAGGCCTCCGTTTAATTGCAAGCCTAGGTCATTTCCGAAAGACCCGTGATTCTCACTTTCTAAGTACCAAGGGGTTGGAAAAGGAGCAATCACTGGTCCATTTTAACGTCTTAGGTTTAAACCTAACTCTAGCTCGAACTCACGACCTCGTGTTTAGGAAGCGAACATATCGGCGTTGTGTCCCAAGGGATGTTAAAGAAGTGTGGTCATTTGATCACGTGACGAACTTCATATCATATCCCAATAACGCCCAAAAATGATATCTTATTTCTTAAAAAAAAAAACGCCAATTATTTTTTACTCGAAAACCCGGGGCTCTGACACTGTACCACCAAACAGGGTGTGAGTGAATTGCAACAAGCAATTACATAGAATGTCCAACATTAAATGATATTTAAGTGGAATCGTTTACTCAAATTTAACTATAAACTGACGTCTGTAATAGCTCCTGTGACTGAGAATTGTAAAACGGTCTGCATCAAATTTATTTTTGTTGTTCAATTTTAATGGAACGTATACAACATTATGCCAAAGATGAATGCCAAATCACCAGCGCAAACCGAGAGAACAGCCCCGCGTGCACGCGAGTCCAAATGCAAACTTGCACAATCCACAGATGAGGTGCTTAGGACAGCCCCCACCACCGAGTCACTCGCTGTTACTAACACCCAACCCACAGCCGCCAGCATATTTCCCACGAATTCCGGCCCTGCTCGATGGTGGAATAAACAACCGCTATAGTGTCAACAGCTGCCACGGTTCATTTAAGTCCCGATACAAGTAACGCATAAACTTTTAGCATGTTTCCGATAATCACCGACGCTCGACTGTCTTTGGAAGGGGATCTAACCTAATATTCATTGATTACGTAGATGGCACTACAAAATTATGTTGGGCGAATTTTTCAATCTGGAGTCATCTTAGTTCGGGACCCTAACAAAATTCAGGCCACCTCAACACTAACCTTCGAGGCAAAAAATAAAATACAAGGTATCGAGCGTTGGACAGATGCTTTTATAATTCACACGAGCATTTACACTTGCATTCGATGACTCTGCTAAATTATAGCAGTTATTGAAGTACGTATGCATGAATTTAGGATGGGGGTTGCAACATGCAAGTCTCAGGGTTGGATGCCTTATGATGCGCAATATTGCCTTGGGGCATCCTTGAATCCATTTTTAGATTGAGGCAAATTTGATGCAGAACTTGAATCCCCTTTATGACATTCACTTTATTCGCATCAAAACCGGTAAATTCTCAGGTCAAGAAATGTTTCAGTTTCATTTACAAAGGTCCATGCCTAAATCCCAACTGTCCATTATAAATGGAACAGTATTCACCTATTTGGAGCTTTCACATTACCACAAAGTCCGTCAAATCCTGCGAAGTAGGGACCCCTTCTTCGTTGCTTGCCGAACAACCAAGGCCAAATCCAGTTCATCCCTGGGGAGTACTGCAATAATTAATAAGGCTGTTCTTCACTGTTTAAAGACTACCATACCCGATAGTGGCAAGCACATTGTACAATGGCTTCACTGAAGGATTTGAGTTGCTGTACTTCCTCTAACCTCTAACTTTTCTTACGACAAACGTTGCATCGGCAGAGGAACATGGAAAATGTCTGACGTGTTTCATGCCGATTGTTGAGCTGTTCTTGGCACACCGATTTTGACTACGGATAACTCCGTTTACCTGGTCAAGATATAGGACTCACGGTGGATGTGCCCGGTCGACAGGGGATGCGTACTCCTCTTAGGCACCTTATACCATCTCTGGTATATCCAGGGGTCCGTGTTTGCCCAACTCTCTATTTTGTATTGTTTATAGGAGTTATGAGATTGATTGATCACTGTTCGTTATCTTCGCCTTTCATTGGACAAAATTATTCATGAAGACCGTATGGATGGTTCATGTATACACCCGCCATCACTTAGCATACACCTATCACCTATAAGTATGGTTCTAAAAGTTGACGGTGGTTAGAGAATGATAATTCATCTATCTTACCCACCATCAGTTACACGTAGCATTAACATGCCTACAGACCCAAATGAACCTAAAGTCCACTACACTTCATTTGATACGGTAGTACAACTGTGCAAACAATTAGAGAATTGGGAAGTGGGTGTTGTTAGCAAATGCAGATGTTGAAAATGCCTTTAGACTAATATCAGTGTACCCCGGGGATTTAAAGGTTTGGGTATTTACTTCAGGGGAGCTTGTTATGGAGATAAAATGCTGCATTTCGGATGAGTTATATCATATATGATATTCGAAACTTTCTCTACATTCCTAGAATGACTGGTCAAAAACAATCAAGTTTACAAATAGTACATCACTATTTAAACGATTGCAGTTTGTAGGACCGGCGGAAACCCACCAATGTCAAAGATTTGCCAAAACCCTTAAATCCTTATAAATCACAGGGGACAATTACGTGTCTTGGGTCTGGATACCCTGGAAATGCAGACTGGATTCCCAGCCAAGGAAAAGTCAAACGGTATCAGCACAGTACATGGTAATCGAGGCATTAACGATTGGTGTTCTAAATAGTTTTCGAATTTTGTGGCACATACATTTAGTTTGGAAGTATTTACCATATACAATATCTGAGATGCATGTTCAGGAGAACATTCTTCAGTGACGAAAAGTTGTTTATGGTATTATCGAGTACGTGCTTAGATACACTAGTTTAGGGCTCCCACTTCATTACTTTCATTTACATAACTGTCTATGTTAGGTACAATAATGACAAAGCATCAGAATGCTGCTTCTAAATTCTTCCTGATATTTTATTTATACTTTGACTACATTTCTGTTTTCAAACCACGTCATTTTCCTGGCATAGCGATATATTTGTGAGATTAGTAGAATCCTTCATTAGTAGGAGTGTGGGATAGGGATATTCCACCGAGGGGACAAGATTCGCAGTCTAGGACGAGGATTTGCCGAGTCCTAGACAGCGAATCTTGTTCTAGAGGTTGAATTTCCCTATCCCACACGTGTAAATAATGAAGGATATTTTCTCACATTTTACCTACAGTTAGGGGCATCAATTTAGGAGCTTCGAGAAAATTCTAAATCATCAAAATCCTCAATTGAACTTCAACGCAAAAACCAATTACATAGGCAGAAAGAGCATACCCGAAAATGATTTACACTATAAGTGTAAATTAAGAAAAAACAAGGTTGCCCAACAGAAAGCGATACTACATTAAAATTTGAATAAAACAATGCAAAATATTTTACTATGCCGTGTAATGTAAATCTACACCGTGTAACGTAAATCGTAGAAAATATATGACATCACAATCAAATGGCGTGGCAGCAGTGTCAGACAGAAAAATCTCACATGACTGTCCCACATGGGTATAATCAACCTCGCACTGGTGATAATGTGAAAAAAAATCATCTGGAACTCGGTACGGTAGCTAAGGGTTTTTAGTTGATGAAAAATCTAAAGTAAATGTTGAAGTTCCAATTCCTCAAACTGCTGTGAGGTATGCATCATCGACTTCAACAGAAATCTTTAGTTGCTCCTCATCATTCGACAATTGGGATTCGATGTGTGCAGTGTGATGGAGCATTGGACAGAGATACCCTTCTGTGCTCTGTATCTCTGTGTCGTTTCTGTTAAACCGATCGTCTGGTCTACAAGTCTCATAGATGCTGTCTTGGATAATTGCTGAACCACAACTTCTTGTGTCGTCATGATCAGTAGACCGTGTATTTTCATTATCATGCGCAGTATGAGTGTCCAGCGTGGCAGACGATTGAAACTCTGGATTCCTGGTTCTAAGATGATGTAATTCTAACAAATCTTTTGGATATTGGCTACTGAGCTCCAAAGGCATAAGAGTGGTTCTACTAAATTCACGTTTCAAAAGTAGCATGACGAGCATTAGGAGCAGTACACCTACTGGGGAGACACAAAGCAGAAGGATTAGATGAGTTTGCTTAAGTGAACTGTTACCCTCTTCTAAGTATGTGTTCTTTATTGACTGACGTGGGGTCGTTGCAGTATAATATTTGAAATATTGCGAATAACTAATGGACATCTTTGTAGAACGTATTATCAGTTGTGTGTTGAACATTTGTTTATAGGAAATTCCATTTACACGTGACGACACTATATGCGCAAATAGAGTAATATTCCGATGGATGCGGTCCGTGGAAACTGAAAAAAGTAAAGAAATACATGTATATCAGAGGTGTTGCTACTAGACTACGACGTTTACCCAGGGCTAAAAATACGCGTAACTATGTCATAGCATTATGTAGTCACACTGCGGTTTCTTTATAGATCAATTCTTCAGAAATGTCAACTAAACAAGCGATATACCAACATTTAAAAGTAGGTCATTATATCCAGATGTTTCTTTTAATTTATCTGAGGAATTCAGAATACGAATGTTGTTCGCATTGAATACATAAAGTTTACATATTTACATAAACTGACACTGGATTTGTACTATCTTTAAAAAGATAATATTTCCCCGTAATTTGGGGTTCCTGTAACCGGAAATGAACAGGAAATGTGATAGGGATATTATGTGTAATTAACCTTCCGTTAGAGCACAGCCGTTAGAAAAATGGCAATTATGTCTGCTGCATCGGCATTGGTGTTGACATTGTCTACCATAACTTGGATAGCGACATTTTTGACTACATCTCTGCCCATGGAATCCATCTCTACAACCAGTACCTGGGAAAACATTAACAACTACATGTCTAATTCTAAATTCGATGTCATATTCACATGGTTGAATTTCAGTTCATGGAAATGTGGTGATCATACGAGAAGTGTATATTTTACGCATGATCAATGTTTGCACCCTGGCAAGAGATAAACACTCACATGTTAAAAATACCCTAGGTGTATATTTTCTTACTAAATTGCGTTCAGATGACCCTTGGTTGCACACAGGTGTAAATTTTCAGATATATAAAAACTGGGTTCGGTATGGAAATGGTAATTTTGCAGCATCTATGTGTTAATATGCCGTTCAAGTTGGGTGTAACATTTGTTATAAAACTCGAGAAAAAGATATATATGCTCGCTGGAAGATAATGGAAGAAGGGCATATAAACGAGGCTAGTGAACTGGCATACCATGAAACAACTGGAACTTATAAAGGGGGAGGTGAATAGAATGATAGTTACGAAACATTAGAAAGCAGTGGGAATCATTTACAGCTTTGCATACTGAACTACAAGAACAATTCTTCACGATGAATGAATATAATCTAAGAGGAGTAAGCACCTCCTGTGGACTGGGCACACACGCTATGAGCTCTGTGTAGAGTTCATCTCGATGTATTAGAGGTCCGAGTAAAGTAAGATATCCAAAAACATATAAGCATGACAATGAAAGGTGCGATAGATGCTTTTGTAAAATGTATAAAATGTTAAGTTTATTCATGATACTATGTGTGTGTGTGTGTGTGTGTGTGTGTGTGTGTGTGTGTGTGTGTGTGTGTGTGTGTGTGTGTGTAAAAATGCGTGGTATCACAGTATTGTTCTCACCCTCTGGAACACATCCACGAGATACATCACACACTCTCTCCTCACATTTGCATATACGTTGACAGTCATTTCCGTAACTTGGAAAACGGCACATTTGACTGCAGTTCACTCCGAAAAATCCGGGAATGCATTCTTCGGAGATCGATTTATCAAAAATGCAAATGAAAAGAAAATTAACATTAAAAAAAATAGAAAATCATCATATTCATGTTTTGAAAAGTCACATTTCGTTATTATATAATAATGATTAGTTCTGCTACGGATTGAGACATAAAAATAAACGAAATATCATACTTGTGCAATTTTGTATCAGAAAGTTCCATTCATATCCCACACAACAGATGCCTCTGCTTCTATATAGTATAAAAAGGATTTTTATAAAATAATATATACTTATAAATGCAACGCAAATTACAGAATATATTCAATGAGTAGATAAAATAGCTCACGTTATACATGGAAAAGATCCACGCATGGACAACAATAATGCAAAAACGTTAACAATATGCTTTGTTTTAACATACATTTCATTTCAGCTGCAACAGGGAAATGGAAATTAGTATGATATGCTGTGAAATATAACGATGTTGTTAAATTCCATACTTCCGTTGCAGTTTTTGATTTCCTACAGCCAGCGACTTAGTGTACGTTTCACTTCATTGGAACATCACAATGAAATAACCAAACTATCACACTTTATCAAATGTTTGAATATTTTCGAGGTTTTCTTTTTGATATTGATATTGGCTGAAATTAAGCACATTAGAAGGGAAAAAAACCCCCATACACTCAATTCCACGTGCTTTCGAGGTGAAAATATTTTATAACACTTAATGTTTCCAAACTTGAACCAAACTGTATTAGGAAATAATCGATGAAAGGTGAAGATAACGAACAGTGATCAATCTCATAACCCCTATAAGCAATACAAAATAAAGAGTTGGGCAAACACGAACTCCTGGATATACCAGAGGTGGGATCAGGTGCCTAGGAGTAAGCATCCCTTGTCGACCGGTCACATCCGCCTTGGGCCCTATATCTTGATCATATAAGATTGGTTATAACATGTTAGTCGTCCATTGAAATCTCGCATCCCTGATCACTTTCAACAAACCTTAAACTCTAGATGTAGACAAAGATGGACAGCCAAGCGTTATATTCCATTATTACCTGCATGTGGTGTTTATGTATCAACTGATGCGAAACGCAAGAGAATGTTTTGAGTATGATCAGTTTTTAAATCGAGGCGGGCTACTGAAAAATAAGCTGATGTTATAAGGGTTTCAACATTCTCGTTTAAAGTCAGCATTTTCCAAATCCTATGGTCGTTATAACGATCTAGTTGGCAAATATAACCTATCACTAGGTCAAATGCTGTCTGACGTGTTTCATACCGATTGTTAGACCGTACATAGCACACTGATTTTGACTACGGATAACTCCGTTTACCTGATCAAAATATTGGGTTTACGGTGGGTGTGACCGGTCAACAGGGGATGCTTACTCCTCCAAGGCACCTGATTTTACAGCTGCTGTATCCGGTGGTACGCGTTGGTGCTAATGGTAATTCTATATTCTTTATAAGAATAATGAAATTAATCACTGTTCGATATCTACACCTTTTCACTTTTGGTTTTTCTACTATAGAATATTCCTTTTGTTAAAGTTAGCCCTCTCATCTTTGTTACATATTTTGTTTCAAAATTTAATTGAATCAAAAAGAGAATATCCCTTTTTTTTTTTACATTTACTATACAGAAGTAGATTTAATAGATTGCATGAGAAAGTAGAGTTTTTTTTTCACAATTTGAGCAGCTTTAAAAGTCGTCGACTGGTTTCAAGGTAATAGTTGGCATTTAGGGAAAAAGTTATAAAAATTAATCATTCTTTACACTCGAGATGTCCCGTGGGGATCTAGGTTAGAATAGGTCATCAGGACCCCTTGCTTGTCGTATAAGGCGACTAAATGGGGTGGTCCTTCGGATGAGACCGCAAAAACCAAGGCCCCGTTTCACAGCAGGTGTCGCACGATAAAGATTCCTCCCTGCTCAAAGGCCATAAGCGACGAGCATAGGCCGAGATTTTGCAGTCCGTCACCGGCAGTGGTGACGTCTCCATATGAGTGAAATATTCTCAAGAGGGATGTTAAACAATATTTAATCAATCAATCAAATATACTCGAGAAAAGCCGGAATGTTATCTTCAGCAGGAAGTTATATAGCACGCTAATTGTCATGATGCAGATTATTTCAACATCCGTGCAATAAATTTCTTTGTGAAATCAGCCTTTCAAATGCGCGATTGCTCTCTAAATAATTTGTCAATTAGAGGAAATATTCTGTTGTATCTTCCGTGTTGCAGGAATAAGTAACCTTTATTTTGTTGTATCTTCCGTGTTGCAGGAATAAGTAACCTTTATTTTGTTGTATCTTCCGTGTTGCAGGAATAAATAACCTTTATTTTGTTGTATCTTCCGTGTTGCAGGAATAAGTAACATTTATTCTGTTGTATCTTCCGTGTTGCAGGAATAAGTAAGCTTTATTTTGTTGTATCTTCCGTGTTGCAGGAATAAGTAACCTTTATTTTGTTGTATCTTCCGTGTTGCAGGAATAAGTAACCTTTATTTTGTTGTATCTTCCGTGTTGCAGGAATAAGTAATCTTTATCCCCGACCGACGTTTATAACCTACATCTAATATAGTGAGTGTTTGGTAGGAACTTGTGTTCGTTTTCTGCTTTTTCATATAAAGGCAACATGTCAAAAGTACTCTGCCATCGTGAGGCGATTCAGGTTTGAAAAGAAAGTATCACTCCAGGTTCAAAATCCATCATCGTGAAATACTCGAATTGCTATAGATAAGGTCCATATTTTGATTGGATATCATTACAATAGCTGGGTGTGTACGTTGCAGAACATGTAATGCTATGAATGAAAAAGTGAAGATAATGAACAGTAATGATAATGAACAGTAATGAATCTCATATTTCTAATAAAGAATACAAAATTAATAGCAGGACAAACACGAACCCTCAGTCACACCAGAGGTGGGATTAGGAGCCCAGGAGGAGCAAACAAGCGTTGTTGACCGTGATCCCTACATCTTGATCAAGTAAACGAAATAATACGTAGTCAAAATCAGCACGCAAACAATTGGTATGAAACAAGACAGACAGCACTCGACCTAATGGCAAATTGTATATGTTAATTACATCGTAACAATAACCACATGCTTTGCAAAAAGATGACCCCTAACGAGACTGCAGAAACCCCTGCAACATATCAAACCTCTGGTCAGTAGCCTGCCTCAATCAAATTGATACTCATAAAAGGAAAGGCCAAATAGAGCAAGGTTTTCAGGATATTTACATATATCGTAATCTCATCTGCTGGATATACCTGTACCGTTTGATCAAAGATCACTTCTCCCCATCCCCCCAAAAAACACAACAACCAACAAAGGAACCTCCCAAACACCAAAAAACGCGAGGCAAGCAAACACAGAATATAAGCAACGGCTACAACAACAATAAAAAAGCAGTTTTGCTAACTATTGTTCACTATTATAGTTTATTAAGATATTTCTGTGAGGACTGGGCCATATTTTAACAAGAACTGATGTGACGAACATCCATTGAAATGATCATTTGATTAAAAGGTATCTTTGAAGGGGGTGCATCCAACAGCATAAAGGTTCGGCGCCAGAGCAACCTATGTGGAAAAGGGAAGATAAAGAGCATTGACCAATCTCAAAAATCCTACAAAATGTACACAATGAAGAGTATGGCAAAGACGTACGAAAACCAGAACTCAACCAGAACTCTACCTAGGATCATTTTGTATTCAGTGTGAGTGTCGTTCGAAAAGTTTTTCATGCCATAAGTTTAATGATATCTTATGATATACGCCATATCATGTAGATGTAGGTAGATACTCAATAAAACATCGCATAATGCATGATCATTATCAGGATAAAGAAAGAAATTTTCCCCACTCAATGACAAAAGAAGAAATAGTACACCTGCAAAATCAAACAATTCTAACTAAGTAGAAGTGTATAATAAACTATAATTATACTGGAAATAGTACTCCTCACAAATAAAGTAAAGTAACGAAACAGCCTTTTGACACGTTACGAAAGATAATCAATAACTGTGACTTTATGTGAAAATTATCGTAAACGTACACACGTGATCCCTTATGAATCAAAATATGTCCAGATATAACACACCACCTGATATTTATTTATGTCTAGATATAACACACCACCTGATATTTATTTTTAGCGACAATGTGTTGGCCGGTAACACTGAATTGATCTTGTGCTCTCTTACCTGTGTACCAACAAATTCAGCAGAAAATGGTGCATTGAACTATCTACTGAAATATTGAATAAAATAATGTATTTCCTTTAAATGTATTGCTGTTCATGTTAGAAATTGTGTAGTTCCCAGTGGGTATTTAAATTTTGATGCAGACATGTCAATCACGAGAGGGTATCAGAATCTATTTAAAGGACTGGGTATTTCAGTTGATAAAACACGGCTGCTCTCTTGGGTAGGTCATTTAATATTTATTGATTTATATACAATTTTGATTTTTATTGATTTATAAATAACTGTATAAATAAGCATGCTCGTCAATTTTGAAAATTCGTATTGGATACATAGACCTGACTAACGATATATTGTGAATTGTGAATGCACAGGTATCAAATGTCGAACTATGTCTGATGAATAATATTATGTACAAATAGGTAACATTAAACATGCATTATCTTAGGCCCTAATTTTCCTGGTTACTGAAGATTCCTTGCATATATAACTATGATTAGTGGAGATTTGTGGAGAAACGAAAGAGGATGTAAATAATTTGAAGAAATGGGGACTTAACTCTAAATGTGGATTGGTGTGCTGAATTATGTAACTATTGGTATGTAAGAAAGCAATTTAATGATTCAAGTACACGTATTCAAGTACACGTATTTTCATTTCCAAAATTAAACAAGTGTGATATATATATTTATGTACAAATATTTAATGCTTTAGTTTATATGCAATAAAATATGCAGCTGTGAGATTTTTACTATATTGTGTGTCAGTTAATATATTAATTGGGTATATATTTTGCTTTGAAAAATAGGAAACATGATCTCAACTTTTATGGTGTGCTGTTTGTTGCAAATCACGATTTTCCACGTAAGTAAATACAAATTATAATGTAATGTTTTCGGGATGACCCGACTACAAACTCCATTACTGTTTTAACAACATAAAACAAGTTATATACTTGCAATGCCATTGATTGTATTGTATTGTATTTCTTCACTTTCTCTGAGTTGAAAATAGAGAGAAAACATAAATTGAATTCTTATTGTTTGAAAATAAACGTCTTGGAAAATTTTGACATTTTTCTTCTTGAAAATCCCTTCTCACAAAATATAACCCACATCCACATTTCTCTACATGTCCGAGATGATGTTTGATGTTCATGTTCTTTGAAAATGTTAAAGTGTTACTCTGAAAAAAAGCATATTTTTTATTTTGCAACACTAACGTCACAATCAAGAGCAACAGCATTCATCATACAATCCACATCATGATTTACTAATATGTAAAATTAATCTCGTTTCAGATTACTCCATTTCTGACCAATAAATGTCCAGAATCAGTTCCCACCTCAAATTACGTTGACAAATGCCCAGAAAACAAAACTGCGTGGATGTTAGCGGCAAAACATAAACAATGTGAAAATGTAGCGAAGGTTCAAAATTGTTCGAAGGAAGTTGACTTTGTGTATCACTGCGTATTGACAGACCAGCAACAAGACTCGTGGAGGTGTGTGTCCCACGATGGTATATGAATGGTAAATACGTAGCTTTAATGTTAACGTTTATCACCGCCAGTAGCATATCTTAAACAAGTACGTTCTAAAATGGCTTAAAACAATTCATCCTCATTTAAGGTATTCCATAGATAATGAACAATTTTGAAGGATTTAGATCAACATAAAAGTTTATTGTTAAATAATGATGAAAGTGAAGCAGATGAAATTCACATGACTGGTAAATGATTAGAAGCTGTCCCTTTTTGCACTTAAGACTTTTTGGAAGAGTTGCCTGCCCTTTGTAAAAATAAGAAAAATCTAATTTTTTAAAAATGTGTGTAGTCAATGATTAATTTTATTTCATATTTTAATAAAAAGAAAATGTATGTAACTTTCTACCAAGAGATTAGTATGAAAATATAATTTGTTTTTAAAATATTGTAATAAAACATATTTTTCCCATATACTTCAATGTTAAATTCTAGGTGAAATAAATCAAGCAGTAAACAAAATTTTGAAAATTCGTATGGTGGATTATTTTTATTTGATGAACCCTTCAAAATGATACCATGATTACAAATATTCCCCCATCCATTTATTAGATATGAGAAATGGTCATTATACATTGAGTACCTTAAGAGATCAGAGAGATGATGGTGGTTGTGAGTGTGACGATTCAAATACAAGAACAAAGAGACTCAATGAAGCTTTCTTTTAGCATATTTGAAAGTAATATTTCGTGCAAGAATCGCACATAGAGCTATTTATCAATGAAAAGATTCGTATGTAGCTTAGTTAAGCATACATGTCCAAGATGAAATACAATGTCGATATAGGCGATATCGAGAATAGTATGACAATATCATGATCTTACAAAGTTATAATCTATCATATTATAGCATGACAGACCAACAGCATGAGCATCTGGTGAATCAAAATTGGTACCGTATCAGTTTTACATTATGACCCCCTGGTTCGAGGCCTCTGCTGGTGGATTGTTAGTCCCCGAGGGTCTCTACAGTCCAGTAGCTAAGTACTTCGTTACTAGCTTGAAAATACGGATGCATATTTAATTGCTGGGATAAAATTTACAAATTCATTTCAAAATTAAGGATTATCTTCACCATGCATAGCTCTTATCCTTAAACGAATTTGGCTCCAGTTTCCTTTTAGCTCTTACAAGTTTATTGTTATTTCGAATTTCCAACATTTCGGCTTGAGCATCAGTGAAGAGACATAGTTTTTCGAAATGCTCATCTGGTGCATCAAAATTGGTACTGTATAAGTTTTACATGACAATAACTTGTTGATATAGTCATCTTACAAAATCATGATATTCATATACAGTGTATATGTATATGACTGTTTTCAAAGATAAAATACAATGACAATATCGTGTTAATATCGTCATCTTACAAAGAAATTGTTTATTATATACAACACTATTTTCCAATGACCGAGTACATTGTCGATATCAACGATGTTCTTTCCAGATCGGCAATTGACAAAGTTATGATTTACCGTATACATGTACAAGACCAGTCCATGAACGTTTTAATCAACCTTCGTACAATATCAAATTTTAAGTTAAATTTACAACATCGGAAGGGGTACCTTAAACTAAAAGTAAATGACATGCATGATGGTGATAGTTCATGCAATCATGATTAGATATCGATACGATATCGTCTATATCGACAGTAAAATAACATCTCAAATGAAAAATTACACACATCGTAATAGCCAACACGATAAGGATTCGATATCGATACGATGTCGTCGATATCGACGATATCTATAGGATGGAAGATCGTAACGATCATGATTCGACATCGATATGATATCGTCGATATTGATGTTCGACATTTCTGATTAAATATTAAAGATGCATGGGAATTTTATGACATCCCCCGTATTTTTCACTTTACCTCATGGATTATTTCAAAGCTAAGGGATCTTTTAATTGCAAGCTATTTAGAATGTATAAATACAGGGTCACGTGACTGATACGATTTTATGATAGTTAAAAGGTGGTCATCTCTGATATATCAAATATTTCTAATCTCTTTTACGTAATGACTTAGTATATAACGGAAAACCTTAAAACTGCATTTTTTCACAATGACCATTTCTAATGCGCAATGAAAGTTCTACAAAAACTCATTGTGGATATATCCATTCCAACTTAGACTGTTAGTTCTTTTGAATATCTCCGCTCTTTTTCCTCTGCCCCTTTAAATGTAGTCTGTCGCTACGTTTTAAAATTACGGGCATATCGTATAATCGTAGTGTATGATGATATATGTTCTGTACCTTTTGTTATATCTTTTTACTATTTCAAGACCTAACGACAAGTACATGTATACAAAAGTGATTTTCGATTATCGTTTCAAGGTTATTGTGCTGCATATGACACTGACGAACAGCGTCTTGTCAACTACATAGACGAGGACTGTACAGAATTTGAAGAAAACGCATGCCCGACCAGATATTTATCAACAGATATCTTTAAATGTAAGTGTTACATTAGGATAGAAGCATAAACATTCAAGATCAACGTATTTTTTTTTTTGCAGGGGTACCATTAGTCGGATAATAGATTTTCATACGCTCTTTGAACAAATAAGTTAGTTTATATGTTAGAAATTATAGAAGTACGTACCATTTATCATTCTGTGTTTAATAAACCAGAAGTGATAATAGAATTAGGTAGGTTACATGAGGCATATGTTTTGGTTCCAGCTGATAAAGCTTGTAACAACATTGTCTTTGTTTGTAAGGCTCATTATTATAACTGTATTTTAAACGAACTTTGCATTAATTCCACATTTGGTAATCGTACTTATACTCCAACTGTCATTTCAAAAGTCGAATTTATTCAAAACCATGCTTCAGTTTAGACACATTTAATATCCAAGCAATAGGTTGGATGGATATGAGTTACTATACCTATACTGGATTCCTAAACTTCATAAAAACCCTTACAAAGATACATTGATGGATCCACTAAATGTTATACCAAGCCCCTGTCTTTGCTCCTCACGAAAATATTAACAGCTGTAAAGGAGAAAGTGCAACGTACAGTGCGACTATACGAGTAAATGCCAGAAGTGTAAATCAAATGTGGATTCTAAAATTTCTAAAGAACTTTTAATAAAATCTCAAAACAGTTCTTAAATCAACAAGATCAAAACGTACAGAGTGTATGACCTTTCAACACTTTACACGACCATTCCACACGATGAATTAAAGGCTAGACTTTTTGACACCATAAACAGTTGCTTCTTTAAAAAAAATGGAAAACGCAAATATTCCTATCCATTGATCAGCCATCCAAAAATTACTTTTTAAACGTCACCGTGATTCCACGCACAAGTACTCTGAAGTTGAAAAAAATATGCTGGAGTTCCTCATTGACAATATCTTAGTGGTCTTTGGTGATCAGGTCTTTCAACAGTCTGTTGGAATCCCCATGGGCACGGATTTTGCTCCTTTGTTAGCTGACCTGTTTAAAACATATCTGGTTCCCAGACCTCCTACATTTCACACAGTATCCAAATCATGTTTGGTAATTAAATTATTGTCCTATAGATGTGGAATAAGATTTCGGAATTTTCCTTTTTCCTTTTCACACTGATGGCCACATGGAGGTAAAAAAAAAACAACACCCGACGTGTTCTCTACAAACCTGGTTCCCGGATCTCCCCTTCTATTTTATGCAGTAGTATTTTCTTGTAAATATTTACAAAGGGATTGGTTACAAGTTCTAACGACTAAGAAAACCTCTCCCGTGTCATCTTTTGGAGATGATAGGTGGTATTCTGTAGACGTGCAAGAAGTTTTTGAAATTTTTATTTTTACCTTGATGAGTAAACGGGGTGAAATAACGGCGAACGAAAAACTCAGTACATTGTATCATGGACTACAAGAATATATTTGCTTCAAGGGTTGGAATCTCAAGCATTTAAGATATTTGAACAATCACAATGATAGGGGTTAGGATGACTCCAGGGCACTTGCCCATCAGAATACTCAATGCATATTGATATATACAGCAGGAATATATATTGTTTAGGAGTCAGGGGCACGTTTTACAAAAGAACTTACGACTTACGGCCAACTTTACATACTGGAATTTTCCAGTTTATTGTAAGATCATTCACTCCAAATGCAAAATATCTTTTTTAAAATGTTGAAAATTAATCCACAGAAAAGTTTTACTTCATTCACTCAAAGTAACAACAGTGTAATACAATTTAAAACTTGCTACTTTGTCGTAAGTTGTTTTGTAAAACGGGCCCCAGGACCTCAGTTGTTTAAATACATTTCAAGAATTATGAAATAGGGTTTGGGATGACCCATGGCACTTGGATACCCAATGCATTTTGATGTCTACAGCAATAATATATATGGTTTAATGGCGAAGATCTAAATTGATTTGAGGATATTGGAGCAATCATAAAATAAGGTGGTTTGCGATGACCCCAGGGCTCTTGTCCAACAGAATAATCAATGCATCTTGACATGTGTATTAAAATATATATGATATAGAGGTGCGGATATCGACTGTTTCAAAGAAATCGTCAAATGGGGGGGGGGGGGGGGGATGGGGATGACTCCATGACATTGCTGAACACAATACTCATTACATCTGTTTAAGGGGTGGTCATCTCATCCGTTTTTGAATAATTATAAAATGAGGGGGTGGTGCTATATGACCCCGATGGCACTTTTTAAATAAGTTGGTATTTTAAGGGTTTAAACAGTCCCATTTAAATTTTACCTTATGCTATTCCTATGTTCATTATAGCGATCGTATTAGCAAATACAACTTTTCGAGAGGTCATATCAATTGTTCTTTACCTACTGATTATGACAAGGATCACTTCGTCCTTTAACTGATGAAGATAGTGGTTGGCATGGCCGGTCATCAGAAAATATTTTCACCTCCTAAACACCTGGTCCCAAGTCATTGATCACTTTTGGTTATCTTCACCTTTTTACTTTTACATAAAATATCAGACATCTAATGTAAATAGTGTTTGATATATTGCTACACATGCCGTACTATCGTTTACAATTTTGTTGTTACAGATACAGGATGCTATAATCTTATTGAATCTAGATCCAGATTGGATGTTAGATGTAGGAGTTCAGATAATTCGGATATTTTAAGGTAAAAGACAGTAATTGATATACACATACATCGTACACGCAATACACACACATTCATATTTATTGATTTGCCCAATGGTTTTAGGTAAACCATGAAGATATAATGAAACTGTATTAGTAATGTGACTTACACTAATCTAACATACTCAAATGTTATTATACTTGAGAATATGCAGTGAATCAGAACGACTCTTTGCACCATATCTCACCTGTTCTTTGAGGACATTAAATGGGGATCATTTGTTAACATCAAAATCTCTACAAGAGGTGTCCAACAAGAACAGATTCATTGTGGGTTTTCAAAATAACAAACACAAAAACAACCTAAAGTTAAGAAAAGGTCCACGTAAAAATATCACCAACGCTGTGAAAATACTGTAAAAGTGGTATTTACTTTGGGGGTTAAGCACGCGATTTCCCACGTATTTACTTTGGGGGTTAAGCACGCGATTTCCCACGTATTTACTTTGGGGGTTAAGCACGCGATTTCCCGCGTATTTACTTTGGGGGTTAAGTATGCGACTTCCCACGTATCTACTTTGGGGGTTAAATACGCGACTTCCCACGTCCTTTTTTGGGTAAGATATGCGGTAAGTGAATAGAACATATATTATATTGAACTATCTAACTATACGCGTGGAGGATATTTACACAATTATTACGTGATCGTGTAATTAGTGTAAATTTCCTCCAAGCGTAATTACCCACTTTTACAGTAGATTATCAAATCAATCAATCAATAAAACATTTTCCCAATCATCAGCTGTGATACTACAGTGGATAAACTACACGGTGATAAGAATGTCACAGCTCCCGAAAACTTATGTATGTATGTATGATTTGGGGTCATTCAAATTCAAGCATGATTATATTCAAATGGGTTCATGACAAAAGAAAGTGAGATGAGGGGATGTTTACTCTTCTCGGGCACCTGATACAGCATCTGGTGCGTCCAGGAGTCCGTGTTGTGAGATGAGGGGATGCTTACTCTTCTCGGGCACCTGATACAGCATCTGGTGCGTCCAGGAGTCCGTGTTGTGAGATGAGGGGATGTTTACTCTTCTCGGGGACCTGATACAGCATCTGGTGCGTCCAGGAGTCCGTGTTGTGAGATGAGGGGATGTTTACTCTTCTCGGGCACCTGATACAGCATCTGGTGCGTCCAGGAGTCCGTGTTGTGAGATGAGGGGATGTTTACTCTTCTCGGGCACCTGATACAGCATCTGGTGCGTCCAGGAGTCTGTGTTGGCTCTTCTCTTCATTTGTCTTATCTTACTACGTAAACATTTTCATTGATCCTGATGTACCCACATTGTGGATCCAAGACTTATACATCAGGAGTTGTTGGACTTTTCCAGACGTTTATATAATACAGTACACCTATGAACCTTTGCTGTTTATGGACATCTATGATTATCTGTTATGTTCTGAATTACTTTCATACCTTGCAGTTCCCTGTCGCCTGTTCATGTCATTCTCTCAATCATCATTGGAATCCTTGCAACTCTATTAGCAATCCAATCCGTGTTCACATACAAATTGAGAAGAAAATATCAACATGCTGGAGGTAATCAATCTGTGTACTTTCTTTAATTTAATTTCATTGATTTGAAAATTTTCAATCTAAGACATAATTGTGTTCAGATACCAAAGTGTTAACAGACACAAGCACGCACGCCCACACACGCATACACTGTATTGTAATTGATTCGACAAATTTGCATGGTTTCTAAATCACAATTAATTGAAAATATACTTCAGAAATAAATGACCATGTAATTTGAGTTGACTTTGTTATGGCTAAACCAACGTTTTCTGCATTTTAAAATCCCTTTTTATCAATTATTAATATATTCCTTTTGAATATATTCTCAGAAAATAAGAATGTGAATAACAATAAGAACCCAACTGATCCAGAGATACCAGTTGATGAAGGTAAGAAAAGTACAGCAATGAAGATAAGATCATAATAATAATACTTTAACAATAATGCTAACTTGTCAATAGATTGGCATAAAATTATTTACATTATTCATATTCACTGGTCATAATCAAAATTGTGTTTCTCGTACATCATGCATTCAATGAATTGTAGTTACTAGTGTATATAAACTCAAGAAAACATTAAATCTAATCTTACTATACTCGCTTTTTGTTTAGACTCATCACATTATCATGAAGAATACATCGACGAGAGCACGGGAAAAACGCTTTGGCTGAGGGTAAGACACATAAGACAGACAAAACGATACGAAATAAAATATGTTAACTGCAGTGGTTCCTTTATCACAGAAATGTATTTGTAATTGAACTGTTAAAGTGCTAACCTCAAACACTAAGGAAGTGATACTTCTGCAGCAATTAGATTGTAATTTGATGAATGAAGAAAACCTCTTCATAACTTAGAATGAATTTAATTCATATAATCGATACAGCATTTCACAGAATTTATTTACCATCTTGGATTAACATCTTTCGCCTTTAAAGACAAAAATCATTCCAAAGACATATTCAAATCTGCCTTAACAGTCAAAAGGAAAATGCTTTTTCTACATCAAACTTATCATTGAATATCAGTCATATGAAAATTAGAAACTACAAGCGTGTGCATAGTCAAGGGATAAATAATATTCATTTAATAACTTCTACGTGAGAGGTAAAATATCTTGCTGTGGCCTTCAATTCCACATTTAGATATATCGACCACGTTTTTGTCTATCAACAATAATAACTTTCATTCATATGTCGATTCAATATATCCCTATGAGTTCGAAATAAAAGACATCACAAAGTCGTCCACTTCCACTTCATACGTAGATATTTTATTGAAAGTAGAAAGTAACGACAAACTGACAACTCAACCTTATGACAAGCGGGATGATTTCAGCTTCTACATCGTCAACTGTCCACATTTAGCAATATTCCATTATCACCTGCATATTGTGTTTATCTCTCTCAACTGATTCGATACGTAAGAGTTTGTTCTGTGTATGGTCAGTTTTTAAATCAAGGCAAGCTACTGACGGACAAGTTGGTGGTATAGGGGTGTTGTTTAAAGTCAGGATTTCGAAAATTCTATGGTCGTTATAACGATTTAGTTTTCCATTACAACCTATCATTGGGTCAAGTGCTGTTAGACGTGTTTCATACCGATTGTTAGACCGGTCTTGGTACACCTGATCAGGATATAGGGCTTACGATGGGTATGACCGGTCGACAGGGGTGTTCACTCCTCCTAGACACCTGATCCCACCTCTAGTGTGTCCAAAGGTCCGTGTTTGCCAAATACCTATTTTGTATTGTTTATATGACTGCATAGTTTGAAACATTGAAGCCGACTAATATAGCCTACAGAACAATTCCTGGTCTGTCAGCTTTGTACTATTGTAAGGGCACGGTCAATTTGAAATCGTGTCATCACCGTTTGTTTCTTGTTTGACACGAGTACCATTAAACACATACTACGACCCCGATCTGATAATGTTAGTCTCCTTTAAAAGTTGTGTGAATTTTGAATTTCCTAATTAAAGATTTGATGTTGGAAAAATGTTATCATTCACTTCAAAGACAAGGAAAGGTGAACATTATCTTATCTCTTCTTCTACTTCGTTGAATTTCAGTGGTTCGGAAACTTCATATGATAAAACGTTTTAGATATCATAATGAGCGAATGCATGAAGATATGATATATCATGATATAACAGAATGTGATATAAGCGATTGTTGTTGTTGTTGTTGATATACATTTAAATCCTTACATTGTAGTACCCACGAACAAAAACAATAGTGAAATATATCTACAAGAACGACAAGAAACATTACGATTATGGTAAGGACAATGATCACATATATTTTCTGCAACATTGATGATAGTCAATAGTGATAGAATAACGACCCTACTCTAAATTCAGTATCATTTATGGGAATTGTGAGATTGATCACCGTTCGTTACTTTCACGTTTTTACGAATATTTATAATTCCTAACTTGTGTAACTTAAACGCATGTGTTTTTCTGTTTTTCTATATTTTTTCACAGGTGAAATATTACCAATTCACGAAAAAGAACCAGAACATGAGAGGAAATTGGATCAAACAGTTTGATGAGAATTGAAATCACTCTCACAAATAACTCTTTTCTTAATCATAATTTACTGTTACAATAGAAACCACTTTCATTCCATGTGTTACGTAACAGCTGCTGATATGATAAATTGCAAAGCAAAAATTGACAGCATTGCAGTATCAAAATGTTTGATACTTTGATTTCTATAATGACTCAAAAATAATTTTCATAACTTGATTCAATGCAATACAAACTTTCCATATGCATGAAACAAACCATTCTGGATCAGTAGTAAATGATCAATTTTGTTTGTCAAAAGGTATATATATATATATATATATATATATATATATATATATATATATATATGTGTGTGTGTGTGTGTGTGTGTGTGTGTACAGTGATTCCCCGCTATATTGCCCCCCCCCCGTTATAATGCCAACCCCGCATATCGCCAAAACAGTTCAAAGTCCCGTTCTCCTCGCTATGGAAAACCCCGTTATAACGCCATCCCCCGCATACCGTCATCCGCCAACGTATTTACAGCTACGATTTGGTCAATTACCGTTATAATCACCCCCGATAATTATCGCCAATCAACGGCAGGAAAATTTCAGTGAGCAGGCTTAAGGAATTATCTGCCGTTAGTCCTCCAGGTCTCAAAGTTTGAGGTAGATAATAAGTTACGCAAATTATAATCAACTGAGTTCAAATATGCAGTATTGTTTTTGAAATCTGAGTATCGCGGACACACCGAAATCTAAGCGTGTTGGATATAAAAGAAAAACTGGAAATCGTTAAATACCCCTAGCATTACGAGTCATTGCCGACCAATAGACGCCGGGATTATCCAAGCATTCAAAGCACATTAATGTAGTACATAAAATTTGTTTGATTTCTTATGACAGCTTTACACATACTCCCCCTCACCCGGAATAATGCCACCCCCGTTGTAATGCCAAAATTGCCGAGGTACAAATGTTGGCGTTATAACGGGGGATCTCTCTCTCTCTCTCTCTCTCTCTCTCTCTCTCTCTCTCTCTCTCTCTCTCTCTCTCTATATATATATATATATATATATATATGTGTGTGTGTATGTGTGCGTGAGTATGTTTGTGTGATGGTCCCGCTTAAATTTGTGTGTGCGTGCGTACGTGTTAGTATATGTGTGTGTTTGTTCGATACTTACATACATGTATACCTAACATGCAAACAACACTGCAAAAACAAACATGCCATCTATTCATTAGAGATGTAAATATCCCCAAGGAGTTGAGACTCGTAATGCGTCAGTTCTAATTCAACTTTATATAATAAAACATATAATTTAATCGATTGAGAAATACCAGTTTTCCTGTGTCAAGAACATGCAGCGGAAATATGGCAGCTACATGTGTTCCAAATGTTCTGAGCTCTAATCGGTCAAACGAAATTAGCATGCATACATGTACAGTGCACTGTTGAGTGGCAATATAACTGCTCTTCATGTACATTTATTCGGAGATTATTAGCGATATACATACGTGGATAGAAACATTGAAAACAAAATGAGATTTCTCTACTATTCAGTCAACTACTAGAAACATTGCACTATGTGAACAAATATTTTAGGTACATGCATATGTAAGTCTGGTTGTGTGAAAAGAATAACAATTTCGATCCACATACGTTTTAAAACCGTACTTGAAACATCGCACACGCAATATTAATGTTTAATCAAGGAAGCATTATAAATTTTAAACGATATGAAAATATAAATGATACACTTATTCTTAGTGTCGTTGCTAGGTAGTATATGACTCAAGTACTTAACATTTTCTTCATCACTTAGTTATTTCTGAAAATGGAATGGTTTCAAAAAATGAATATCTTATAAGGACGATTTTAGGCACTAGTCAAGTTACATACATGAGTCAGTGTATACAAATTTGTTGGTAAAGATGAGTATGTGAACCATTGCATAATGTATGTATGTTCTTTGTTTGAATTATAAACTTTTGATTGATCGAATGAAAACTCAGATGCATTCAAATGTATCAATAAAAATGTATTAATAAATAATATTTACGAGTCACTGTCAGCAGTTCCATTTTCTTGGTAATTGTAGCTACAGTACGTTATCTGATTGGCTTGCGTCATCTTTCGAAAATATACTTCAGATAAGCATTTTAGCTAAATTAATTTCGATTGATTATCATCTTCAAATAATCATTTCTATAAAGCTATGCATCAAAACCAGCTTTTTACCATAAAATAATCTGGGTTGATAAACCTCTTAGTTATTTTTTATTTTAAAAACATGAGCCTTTTATAAATAAAAAAAACCACAAAGTGGTGTCACGACATCGTCAAAGGTTGTCACTGGACGTAAAAGCTCGGATCTAGTAAATGAAACAGCAGAATACGACAAATGAAACTAATGGGATGTAATTTGGATGAAAGACATAGATAAAACTACATTAACCTGATGATATATTCGCCCTGTTTGTTTACATGATTTTGTTGCGCACATTTACATATATTAGTATCTCACAAGCGGTCATTTGAAAAGCTTACAGAAGGTAAAGACTGGCTATTCAGAACGACTTGTGTTGGTGATCGTAGGAGGAATCGTATATTTTGTGTCAATTATTGATTCTGTATTTATTTTTCATTCTGTAGATGGGGAGATATGTACGTAAGATCTATATACACGCTTTCCACACATTAGGTGCCTGTGCGATTACATGTGTGAAAATGTGAAAAATATCTCTAGGATACATGTCAAATGTAGCCGAGTGCTAAAGGCAAAAGTTGATATGCAACATTTAGGTGCCACCATGATTCCTAGCACATAGTTGGGTGCGAATAAGAAACTAAGACACGTGGTCAGTGGTTGAAGACATCTAGGTGAGAACATGCATAGTTCAACAAACGGTCTGTAGATGAGAGACTACATTAGTATGTCATAATCTGACTTTGATGTATACCCTCAGCACACATGTTTCAATTTAAAACAAAATTTGCCCCCGGCCAACTTAAATGTTGTATACTAGTATGATAATTGGCTTGGAAGTACTTCCTAATGTAACTTGTATGTATAATGTACGTTGATTGGTTACCGAATTGACGTTTTACTCAGCACATGAACAGTCGCATACTATTTTTGTATTCCTCCGCGGCTAGTCTATAGTAAACACTATGACGACCAAATTGCCTGACTTTGTAAATAACTTAAATTGTACAATGTAATGGGAATAACTATCTTCTCATTTGATATGTACAGTCGTAAATGATACTTTAAATTTCGCACACAGCTGTTTTACTCAGTTTGCGACTAACAAATCAGCATTAATGGCCGCAAATAAGAAGAAAAAAAAAAACGGGAGAAGTGTTTATTTCCTAATTTTATGCAAATATTCAAAATGATAAAAGCATAATTTAGTGTCCTAAATTGATTTTTATAACACACTGCATATTTTAATGAGATTTTGTGATGAAATTCAGATTAGGGCATTTAGAAATTAATTTGTAAAAACACGGGATCGACAGATATCTGGTCTTAACAGATAAAGGACTGCTACAATTTTAAGCGTTTTGTATCTTCTCCGATTATCCTTAAAATGTACACTTTTAAGTTTGCTTTCATATCTTATGAAAAGAAATTCCTTTTATTTCAAAGGAAGTTCATGTGGTGGTACAGTAGGGGGACAAAAGTGTTGAGAGAAAAATGGCGTTACGTGTCCAACACAAGAAATGCAACTCGTACGAAAAACCGTCTTGACAGCTGATTTACTAGAATAAGAAAACAATGAATTACCTTAGTATTGAGATAGGTGACCTTTCAATCGGATGACTTGCTTGAATCTCCGGGGAACAGAATTATAAACATTTCTTGTTATAACAGGGTTTACCCTTTGTTATTGTATCATTAACAATATTTGAAATTTACAGGTCTTAGTTTTTATATGCATATAAGGTATTACTTATATACTATACCATACATTTGGAATCACAGTGTATATTTTTAATGATCTTATTCTGACTACTTATAGTCTGTTCGCGAAATTACTTGACGGACTGTTAAAACTCGATATAATTTAGATGTCGCGATATCTTCTTTTGCTCATGGTTAAAACTGCATATGAGGTAAAACTTTTCTTTACGGGTATCGGTGAATAATATTTGTTTACGACAACTTGCAATATTTTAACAGGATAAAAGCAAACAAACCTTGGAAACGAGATTTGTGATGAAAACAAATTGCATTCAAGGATATGTTGTTGATATTTTGGCCTTGTATTTCTGATACTGGACATCAATAACTTCAATAACCGAAAAGTCTACATAATTTAGGTGTAAATACATGTATTTACAATCGGTGTCAATGATATGAAGTATAAACAGGAAACAGTGGAAGATTTTTCTGTGTGATAGACCGTGGCACATTGTGGATTTTTAAACTCAAGAACCTGTACCCATCTGTCGTCTGATTAAACAGGTAGGTAATGAAATAATGGTAATAATTTGAAGAAAAAACCCCGCACAACAGCACAAGATTAAATTGGATAAACGTATATTTCAGAGATGAATAGAATATAGCGGGTGATGTTGATTTTTGTCAATAGACATTTTAACTTTCGTTTCTCACAGTTTTTTATGTTCACCTTTCATTTAACAAAGCAATCAATAAACAGCAGAAAAGTGATTAATAGCTTGACATCAATTAAATGTAATGCAGATTACATGATGTGGTTAATGAATGTAAGATCATTGGAAATATGCAGATATCCCTTACTTACTTATTTTTACAGGTTGGGAAAAACCTATGATAGCATGTTATTTTTAGAAATGTAAATGATATGGGTCATGTATAGATTTCAGTGTTTGTATTTTCAGATTCGCTGAAAAATGAAAAATAAAGTGCATACTTTATTGCTGCTAGTTATTTGGAAAAAGGTATAAAAACCTGAAATTAGTGCAACGTTCAGCTTCATGTATCCAATTGCTGATGCCAAAAGATAAAAAGTGCAATGCTATTTGTTAGGAAATAATTTCTGATGATGAAATACCATTTTAATGAAAATATATAGAACATCTTGAATAATGATAATGATAATTTCTCAGACGTTACCTTTATTTTGTGAAGTTAGTGTGTGTCTACTGCACCAGGACTTGTCACGCTTCAGCAGCCACAGTTCAATACGTGAAATCTTGTCCTGTTAACGAAACCGAATACAACGATCGGGCAAAAAGAAAAGGGTGTCTCTTCATAGGCCAGGATTGCACAACTGCAGATGCGTTCAGATACCACTGTGTGTTAAACAGTTACGGGAACGCTTCCTTAGAAGTCTGCGCCCCAGTGTGGTTTCTAAATGGTATTCTAAAGTACATCTACAAGCAACATAGACATTTCAAACGATGAATGGATAGTTTAGTCATAAGGATGCTCTATTTTAAACTTTTGCTAAACACCACATAAGATGATAGTGTTATCTTATGTTCTCACAGGATGCATAACAGTTTTAATGTTCATTGCTTTATTTTACTGTTTCAGGCTTTTGTGCTGAATATAATGAAGATGGAAAAGTCATACAGGATCATTATCCAAAGGACTGCACTCTGTTTCGGAATCCGTGTCCAAGTCGGGTTTTATCAACAGATTCCTATATATGTAAATATAGTCACATAATATAAAACATTTTGAATTGTTAAATTTTATGAAATGTTTCCTACAATGAAATGCGACATCTCAGGCATGAAATATTCCCAATGTATTTTAAATTATTTTCATAAATGCTTGATCCTGACAGATCGCGAGTGTTATCAAGATAAAAAGATGAAAAATATGAATCAAAGAAGAATAATCACGTTTCCTGTAAGGTAAGGGAAAACTAGCGCACATATTATATTGCACATTGCCTTTGTTTTCGTATTTTTTAAATTTTTACTTGACCGTATAATTATAAAGTGTTCACTACGTTTTCCTGCGGAATGCCGTTTGCGAGGAGAAATGTATGCTCATGTCTACACGGCAGTCGGTCTATCTGTATTCTAAATATAAAAAATCCACCTTCAGTGACTGTAAAGTTTATAATAATCACCACAATGTTGCAATCCAAATGTGCAACATAGTGGGGCATTTTTTTCTTTCTGGGATATATTATGTTCTCAAGTATAGATCCATTTTGAACAAAGAATGAGTTGCTTGTTTGTTCTTTAAGAGAAAATCATCCTGTTTGCTATTTATAGGAAATCATTTCGTATTGATATTCATAATATTGGAAAGTCAAAAAGTTTTACAACATGTAAGTATGCTGTGACAGACACTGGTATTGCATAGTTGATATTTATTTCTTTTATAGGACTGTCATTCTGGGAACAATCGTTTTCATTTTACTGGCCATAATCTTTATTCTAACTGCTCGCCAGAAAATTCAAAATGTATGCCTCAAAGGTAACTCAATGCATAATTCTTTGCAAAACAAAGAGAAATGTAGTTATTATTTTGTTTAGAATAAAGATTTACTTGTATGGCGTGATACAGATTTGAGATCCTATATGCAGTGTGAAAGGTGAAGATAACAAACAGAATCTCATAATTCCTATAAGCAATACAAAATAAAGAGTTGGGCAAACACGGACCCCTGGAAACACCAGAGGTGGGATCAGGTGCCTAGGAGGAGTAAGCATCCCCTGTCGACCGGTCACATCCGCCGTGAGGCCAGGTATATCTGCATCAGGTTAACGGATTTATCCGTAGTCTTATATCTGTGTATTGGACTGAGATTATCTTATCAAACGGGGCTAAATTATATCGGAAACTGAAACATAGAACGTTATACATGTATGTATCCAAGTGTCCGTGTTTGCCTAACTATCTATTTTGTATTGCTCATGGGATTTACGAGATTGATCACTGTTTGTTGTCTTCACCTTTCATATACTTACATGCTTTGTAAAATATACTCTTTCTATTCTCCTCTTTCACAAGGAAAGCGAGGATATGGTGGAAGACAACTTCCAAACAAAGGTAGATATGTCCTCATCTTAGTCACATGCTTTCTATTCTTTTGAACAGTATTGTCATTTTACTTTTGACATGTCTTAAACTTCCAGCAGGAAGATGTTAAAATACTATTGTAGTTTATTTGACATTACAAAACTTAAAACGAGACTGAAACTGTTGAATTCGATTTAATGCCTCATTAAAACATCTCGTATGAAGTTATTTCACAAACTAGCGAAGAATACAACCTGTCAATTAGTTCATGATTTTTTAAGAAATGATTGAAAAGGGTATTTCGTGTTCAAATAAGATATTTTAGAGTCCAAACTGTGCTGTGAAATGATATATATAATATGATATTTGATAAAAAAAAAAATGACTAAAAACCTTAGACGACGTTCTAATTTGATAACTAGAATATTTAAGAAAATTGAAAACGTTATTTGGTAACATTTATTTCGATCTACGATTAAAATTTTCAAAAACCTATCAATTAAGAAAAAGATATTCCATCCAATTGTATTTTAAAAAGTACTGGAAATGAAATGGGGGGAAAAAATTAGAAACATTTAGATTGTTCAAATTTGAATTCAGCCTGATCAGAATTGCAAAAAAGTAGTCACAGTGTATTGTAATCATAAACTTACATTCCCTTGATATAAAATGGTTTACAGATTAAATGCATTTATAAAGGAAACTAATTTCTTGATGGAAATGACATAAAATTAGCAACAATTTGATTATATTAGTAATTTCTATCAATTTTGATTGGGATCGGTACGTTTTTCAGGTTTCATTCAAATAAAGAAAGCGATATTTCTTAATGTCTGTTATTTTATTTCATTCTCGTTTTTAAAAAAAATATTTTTGTCTGATATATCTTTCTTGAAGATTTTAGCCGTAGATTTAAGGAATATTACCGAACAAAAATTCATAGATACCATTTTATTTATGTTGTTATTGTTGTATAATATATCTACATCATGCACCAAACCAAAGCGAAGTTTTCATTTTAAAATGTCTTATTCGCGATCAAATCACCTTTTCTAGCATTCCGATAAAAATCACAAAACTGCATATCAAATAATTGAGAGATTATGCGAATCTTTTGCCGGTGAAACAATTCTTCATACGAGGTGCTCAAACAAGCCGTTAAACGTTCAGTGTAATGAGTCACCTTAATGGAAATTTCCTGGAAAACATTTGCGCTACAAGTATGTCCTGTGTCACAGTAGGTGTAGCACGCTAAAGAACCCTCACTGCTCAATGGCCGTAAGCGCCGAGCATAGGGCTAAATTTGAAGCCCTTCACCGGTCTTGGTGACGTCTCCATATGAGTGAAAAATTCTCGAGCGAGACGTTAAGCAAGATACAATCAATCAATCAATCAATCAAATAAGAGCATTAAGAACATTTAATAATTATATAAATTATCACTAAGATGTAATTTCTGAATGGGTGAACTACCCTTTAAAACTTTAATGGACTATGCTGAATTAATTTTCGTCTTGGTTTAGAACAAACGCAAACCTTTAATTGTTTGTCAGTTAATAAATTTCACACATTTCTGAGAATATGTTTGTCATTTCAATTATATTTTCTTTAAATGAAGAAGAGATACAAGGATTAGAAGCAGACGAACTATATAGCAATACAGAACTAAAAGGTACCGCTGTGTTGATATCTTACTGTTGGTCTATGATGTAACCCACTTCTACTCTATACTATCTATGTGGTTAAATGCTCTCTGTAAGTCTGTTATATCTTTATGACTCATTACTTACATCTACTCTATACTATCTATGTGGTTAAATGCTCTCTGTAAGTCTGTTATATCTTTATGACTCATTACTTACATCTACTCTATACTATCTATGTGGTTAAATGCTCTCTGTAAGTCTGTTATATCTTTATGACTCATTACTTACATCTACTCTATACTATCTATGTGGTTAAATGCTCTCTGTAAGTCTGTTATATCTTTATGACTCAATACTTACTTCTACTCTATACTATCTATGTGGTTAAATGCTCTCTGTAAGTCTGTTATATCTTTATGACTCATTACTTACATCTACTCTATACTATCTATGTGGTTAAATGCTCTCTGTAAGTCTGTTATATCTTTATGACTCATTACTTACATCTACTCTATACTATCTATGTGGTTAAATGCTCTCTGTAAGTCTATTATATCTTTATGACTCATTACTTACTTTTACTCTGTAAATGAAGAAGAGATACAAGAATCAACAACAGACGCAGATGACAATACCCAACTAAAAGGTACGGCTGTGTTTCTCTTACTATTGGCCTCTAATGTAATCCATTGCTTACTTTTACACCCTACTATCTATGTGCATCAATGCTCTTTGTAAGTGTGTGATATCGGTTTGACTTATGGCTTGAGATATATAAACACGATATACAGACGACTTTGAGTTTAATAACATACAGGGATAAATCTACAAATCTTATAAAGAAGACAACATAAATTAAAAGTAGAGCAATCTCAACTTCAGAGTTCTTGTGCTTAGAATCAGAATGTACTAGATAATTTTGAAAACTTTTATTTCGAAGAAGCCAAAGTTATTCCATACTTGGATTTTCAACACCAGAATAGAGACTGAATTGTGTTGCCCTTCACAAACTCCTTAAACCAGCGCTGGATACGGATAATAAACCTTCTGAATCACGCTGTTTGTTCCTTAAACTGAAATAAGCAACCTTTTTTGTCATAAAAATGAACATTCTTGCATTCCATCCTAATTCCAGTTAAAGTCTACATCCTATATTCCCTATCATAATATACTTCTACGATTATATCCAAACTTTTTAATTGCAAACTTTACAGTACATAGTTTTGAAACATATTGTACGCAATCTAAATGCATGTTGTTTTTTTCAACTATTACTGGTAGTGTCAATGTGGTTGAAACTGATGACCTAAAATCATTTATTCTAAAAGGTCCTAGATAGCAACAGAGCTTCATCTCTATCATCAATTCTGTCGAAGATTATGTCAGATGATGGGCTAAATATAAGGAACTTGACACCTTGTAAGAACGGATAAAATTGATAGGATGAATATGAAAATCTCGCATTATACCGTTTACCTGATCAAGATATAGGGCTCACGACAAGTGTGACCGGTCGACAGGAGATGCTTACTTCTCCTAGCCACCATAATCCCACCTCCGGTGTGTCCAGGGATTCGTGTTTGCCCAACTCTCTATTTTGTATTGTTTATAGGAGTTGCTGATTTTCGGGAACATGTGATTTCAAATTCAAATGGAAAATTTCATGAAATTCCAATTTTTTTCACAAGTTGTGGTACAATAGTTGTGGAACTTTTCCTTAACAGTAGTTAATAGATTTGCGAATATTAAAGATGGGGGGAGGGACTTGTTAGAACATATACTAGATCATGCAATATATCATTTTATGACTCGTTTTACTCTGTTATGTCTATGCGACTCACTGCAGTCTGCGCAATCTATGTGAAGCATTGCTTTCTTTGAGTATGTTATATAGATGCCACTCATAACTTAGCTTTACTCTGGTATATATGCGGTTCATATATATTACTTACTCTCAGTGTGTAATAGTCTATGATATAAATCAGAAATATGTCTGATTATGAATTCATGATACGTATCTGATACATTGTTAACTGTGATTCTGAATGTTCTCTGGCGCATTGCCCACTTTGGGTATGTATATGGAAGGTGAAGATCTGGTGTGTCCAGGGGTCCGTGTTTGTCTGATCCCACCTCTGGTGTGTCCAGGGGTCCGTGTTTGTCTGATCCCACCTCTGGTGTGTCCAGGGGTCCGTGTTTGTCTGATCCCACCTCTGGTGTGTCCAGGGGTCCGTGTTTGTCTGATCCCACCTCTGGTGTGTCCAGGGGTCCGTGTTTGTATGATCCCACCTCTGGTGTGTCCAGGGGTCCGTGTTTGTCTGATCCCACCTCTGGTGTGTCCAGGGGTCCGTGTTTGCCCAACTATCTATTTTGTATTGCTTATAGAAGTTATTAGATTGATCACTATTCGTTATCTTCACCTTGCATTCTATAAAACGTGGTCAAATATTTGGAAGATCAATTAATTATTCCAGTTTAATTATGCAAAGAAGCTGGTTTCGGCATCAATGTGCACGTCCTTGAATTGTTTGACTATGACTATACTGAAGTCTGTGTTTAATCTACTTGTCCCATTTCCATGAGTATTAAAGATAAAACTAAAAAATATAGGTCCACGATGCAGATCTTGATATTTCGTTGTCTACAATACATTGATACAGAAAATATAGAGTACGGCGCACGTTATGAATGGAACTAGTTCGTCTTGAAGTCTTCGGATGACAAATGTTGTCTTTGATAAACATGACTAATTAAATACGTTTTCATTAATACGAAAACAGTGGTACGTACTCGGTATTGCATTTCAAACTGTCACTCTTGTTGATTTGTTTCTGATTAAACGGTAAGAATAGTGTCATATTTCGAACATTGTGCGAGCATGCGTGTTTATGATTCAGACATAAACGTCAGAGTCAAATGTTCCCCCCTCCCCAACCGACTTAATTAAGAATATAAATGTAAATACATTTTTACGTTATGTCACATTTCTTATGTTGAGCATATGGTATTTTTCTGTCTCATAACTTACTTATAATCTGTGATACCTGTCTCATTCCGTGCTTAATTTAAGTATATCAATCAACCTAATACACTGCTCACGGAGAAGCTGTGGTGTCTTTCTGACTCAAAAAGAATTTGATGCAGTTTTTCTTGTGAACCTGAAATAAATGCTCATAAAATCATCCATGATATATAAAAAAAAAAAAAGAAACTGGTACAATCATCTTCAACGAATTCCTTTAAAAGTAGGTATGAAGTTATTGTTCTTTGCATTCTTATTTTAGACGTTATCACGTCAGATTCATATCTGGAACCAAAGGAGAACTGAAAGAGATGACATCTGGTATTTATCAATGAACGTGTACTGGAAAAGATTCTGATATAGCAGACACCCCTCTGTACAGCAAAAATAAAGTATCCACCAACCAAAGTGCATGCATCGCCGAGACTGGTGGAAGGAAATTTTTTCCACAAAGTGAATAATGCATACGTATATTAATGCATCTCTACCTCTAATTCAATATTCAAAATAATTTAGATTTAGTTTTAGTTCATCTTGTTTGTATGTAAGTGCATTATGATGTCATATTATTGTATGGAATTGCAGATTTAGGATTTACGTAAGAAACGTGCATTGAGAAGTCCGTTCCTCAACATTTGTACATAACTCTCAAAGAAACTATACTTCTCTAAGAATTAGAACTAATTCAGCACAAATTTGTTATATATTCATCATGAAACGAAAGGAATTCCTGGTGTATATTTCATTCCGTCTAAAGAGTGTTACACAAATGGAATATTTTAATCAAATGTAAAATATATATTATTTTAATGATTTATATTTCATCTTGTAAATACCCTACATGTATAGTTTTGATCAGTAATAATACAAGTATTGCATATTTGAAAATGATTGATATACACGTATCGTGAATTCCATGATAACTTCACCCAGTGAGCTCGAAATAAAAGACACCAAAGATTCTTTCCTATCTGCTTCATATTTGAATATTCCATTAACATATATGTTAAGGACAAACCAACTACTCAGCTTTATGAGACACGGGGTGAGTTCAACTTCTCCATCGCCAACTTTTAAAGCTTATGTAGCAATATCCCATTATCATCTGCATATGGTGTTTATGTTTCTCAACTTAATCAATACTCGAAAGCATGTTCTGTGTATAATCAATTGTAAATCAATTATGACAAGCAAGGGGTACTGAGAACCTATTCTATCCCGAATACTCACGGGATTGAATAATAATGTGCATCTGATTTTGAATTGAATAACAAAACAATCATTTTAGACGAAAGAAGCATGACTGACTGTTATAGGAGATATCTATTTCCTTTTGCAAAGAATGACACTTAAAATAATTATAAAAGTAAGCTGAATAGACAAAGCGGTATTTCGGTTAATACTCAATTCTTTTTAAACATCTATTATGAGAATGAGGCAAGAAATTGCCATGCTTCTGTCTGAAGAATAAAAGCATATATTAACTCCTTTAAACACGAAAACTGTAAGTGAAAAGTGCAGAGAAAAACCAAAATTAGTTATGTAAGAAATGTTAATCGTAGAATTATGACGTCATTGACATGTATGTATGTTTTAGCATCTTAATGAAATGGAACTATGTTATTTCAGTTGAAATGACATGATCTGTTTTTACAAGTAAATATCTTCTCAAATAATCAGATTTGGTCTTCTGCTAAATTCTTGGACGGGCGTGGAAATCACATGTTTAAGTGTGCATATACCGTACCTATTTCTTGGCTGTTGTAGTGTACATTTTTATGCAATGATAATGATAAAGTTAGTATCTAAACTGTTGGGAGACTAAATGACTAATTTGTGCTTCCTGTGCGTTTTATAACCACAGTGAATTCCTGCTATATGCGAGCAAATGAAAAGTAGATTTTAATTACATAATATTCTACTTGAATACACACCACATCATAATACACAGCACTAGAATCCATTTTATTAATTCTCTTTTAAGGAGTTTGATGCAAACATCTTTAAATGTGAAGTTTGGGTTAGAATTATAAAAAAGGAAGTTAATAACAAAGCATATTGTTGGAAATATAAGACGTTGTTCATAAACAGCTGTGTGATGTTTGTATAGAGTGTCTCCAACAAAATTTTACTCCTCCCAGGCACCTGATCCCACTTCTGGTGTGTCCAAGGGTCAGGCACCTGACCCATCCTCTGGTGTGTCTAGGGGTCAGACACCTGACCCCTCCTCTGGTGTGTCTAGGGGTCAGACACCTGATCCCACCTCTGGTGTGTCCAAGGGTCAGGCACCTGATCCCACCTCTGGTGTGTCCAAGTGTCAGGCACCTGATCCCACCTCTGGTGTGTCCAAGTGTCAGGCACCTGATCCCACCTCTGGTGTGTCCAGGGGTCCGTGTTTGCCCGACTCTCTATTTTGTATTGCTTATAGGAGTTATGAGATCAATCACTGTTCGTTATCTTCGTCTTTCATAATGCAAACTCTAGATGAAGGAACAAGGACATTGCATGCTATATGTGGAAGGTGTCCACTTAACATCAGTACAATTGATTTATTGATTATGTATTGTTTAACGTGCTGCTAGAGAATATTTCACTGATGTGAAGACGTCACCACTGCCGTAGTTTAGGCATATGATCGGCATTCACAGCCTTTGAGCATGGAGGAATCTTTATCGAGCTACACCTACTGTGGCACGGGGCATCGGTTTTTGCGATCTTATCCGAAGAACCGCCTCATTTAGTCGCCTATTACGACAATCATGGACTACTGAGGACCTATTATAACCCGCATGCCCAAGGCAATACATCAGTGCCATATCGATCGGTACAATACCAATTCATACAATTCTAACAAGCATAATCTCACTGAATAGACACCACATGGAGATTATACACTTGATTTACTATCTGAAGCTATCATTGGACCAAATGCTGTCTGAATTGTTTCACATCGATTGTTAGATCGTTTTTAGCACACTTATTGTGACTACGGATAAATCAGTTTACCTGATCAAGATATATGGCTCACGGCGGGTGTGACCGGTCAAAAAGGGATGCTTACTCCTCCTAGACACCTGATCCCACCTCAGGTATATCCAGGAGTCCGTGTTTGCCCAACTCTCTATTTTGTATTGCTTATAGGAGCTATGGGATTGATCACCGTTTGTTATTTTCAGCTTTCATAGATATTTTTGTTTTGATGTGTAGTCCTACAACACTTACAGTAAGATGTGTATGATACAATTCATATTATTGCGTTCCTCTAGATGAAAAAGAGTCTGGTTGAAGTACAAAATACGATTCTTCTTCTTGATTTTCGTATTGCAGTCTACCTACTGATGGATTCGAATAAACCAATCTTGGTGGGGTAAGTATGATATCTGCTTGGGAGATCTCCGTGCCTTCCTCAGTAATTATACCTTCTGCATTTGTATTATGGTGCCTAGTTGAAGCATTTTGGTAATATCGTCGAACACTCCTTTTGATGTCAACATCAATATAGCTAAAGTCGGAGCCATCTGATGAAATTGTTCCCTGAACACTACCAACAATGGATGTGCGGTGGATCTGACTCAAGCTCATTTCTCGCAATGATTGATAGTCTGGTATGTTAATCGTGTCCACCTGTCCTTCCGTTTCTGGTTGGTCCCTTTCCTCGCCGATGTCTGCACTTCTCTGGCGTTTGAAAATCTTTATGAATATTTTCCTTCCCGTGTAGCAGCATATTATCACCATAGCAACTGCAGACAGCAAAATTGAAACATCAAGCATGGGACTTTCACTTTCGGTGTCAGACTCTTTTGTTTCATTAGTCCTATTTTCTAAAATGTAAACAAAAGTACATCCCACATTATTCAGATACTATCATATCATACAAACTGTATAAGGTTTGAAAAGGAAATGAGAAACATTGGTGGTCTCTTTTGATTTGTTCAATTTACCTCTATTACAAAAGATTGTGCTCACATGTAATTTTTCCATACCTATCAATAACTATGTTTGATCCTCTCTGTGAAGCACTGCTAGTGATTTTGTAAGAGTGCATTAGTTCAGGAAGATCGCCCAGAGTATAGTATTCTGATCCCGTAAGATACAGTTGTAATAAATTAATGATAACAAAAGATGGAAGGACAAATAAAGAATAGATCCGATTCAATAGAATAGTTTCATTTACAGATACCCTATATCCGATTGAAATCCATATATCTTTTGAAGAAGAGGGGACATATATATCAAAATGGGCATTGGTCAAATAAGGTGATGTTCTATCAGACCAACCAGTCAGGATGATATTGTTTGACAACCCTAAGTTACAACAGAACACAGAGCTGCATTTTGGAATTAAAATGAAATGTCAGTTTAATTGAATTACCTATAGTAAATATGCATCCACGTTCATTGTGACAGTTTTGTTCGGAACATTGGCATAACCTTTGGCAACGTTCTCCGAAACTGGGGAACCTACAAGCTATCGTGCAGTTGAATCCGTGGAAACCAGTTGGGCATGCTACAAGTAAAAGAGAAAAAGGAATACATTTGTACATAAATCTTTGATTTTACATTGAAAATCTAAATACAAATTCCATTGGAAGGTATATTCACCTGAGGATCAAATAGCCCCAGTGCACCCATTTTATACGAAATTGTTTTCCTTCTCTACCTTTGAAAGCCTTTCAAAAGTGCGTTATACAGCTACGCTTTTCAAAGATTTATAAGTAATAGTTTTGCATTTTTGCACAAATGTGTGTCATTTTTTCTTTACATGTTTTTTTTTCCTATTTCGTTCTGTATTGAAACAAAAAATCGTTAATTGTCATATATATGCATGGAAAATGAGGATAACGAACGTTGGTCAATCTCATAAATCCTATGCGGAATACAAAATAGAGAATTGGGTAAACATGGACCCCTGGACACAGCAGAGGTGGGATCAGATGCCTAGGAGGAGTATATATCCCCTGTCGATCGGTCACATCCGCCATGAGCCCTATATCTTGATCAAATAAACGGAGTTATCCGTAGTCAGATTCAGTGTGCCAAGAACGGCCCAAACAATCGGCATGAAACATGTCAGACAGCATTGACCCAATGATAGGTTGTATTGGCAAACTAGATCGTTATAACGGCCATATAATTAGCAAAATGCAGACTTTAAACGAAAGTGTTGGAACCCCTGCATCATTAACTTATTTGTCAGTAACCTGCCTCGATTTTAAAAACTGATCACACGCAAAGCAATCTCTTGCGTATCAAACCGGTTGAGATATATAAACACCGTATGTACATGTAGGTGATAGTGGGGTATTGCTACATACATATGGGAAGTTGACAACCGTTAAGCTGAAATAATCCCTTTTTGTCCTAAGGTTGAGTTGTTAGTTTGCCGTTAATATCTATTTTCTATATATAATATAATATGAATTAAGAGTTTTAAAAATGTTTCCTTCATTTACAAAATTATTTTAAAATCACCACATAGTTTTCACGCATTCATTCGAAGATAAGAAAGATTTAAGTCTTTGAACGCAATCAATTTCTTTATTGTATGTAAGAAGTACTCAAATGCAAGGAAGTACCTCTTTGAAGAGCCATTTAGACTGAATGAACCTATTGAACATGGCAGAGATATCATACACTGTGCGTGGGTAATGACACTTTGTCTCATGATATTAACTGCTTTATTTCCTCAACAGTTCACGAATGTTTACACCAACTGGTAAATTCAAGTGCAATGTTCATACTCATGTTTCCTATACCTCTTGACTATTTGTCTATTATTGAATGTGCAAAATGATGACAATTGTATAATTAAGAGGAACTAATAAGTTTTTGAAACACTTGGTTTCCAATCCATTTGTATATAGAGTATATCTACAATAAAATGCATTTAATTCTTTTAATTATTATCATTCTAGCTTTCAATACTAGAACTAATTCCCCGAGGAACTTATCGATATTTGGTATTTTTGAAACATTGTATGGCCGAAGACCAGAAAGACATATTTTCAACATCATTCAAGTTTCATCTGAAGAAAAGTTACAGGATACAGGGAATTCCTTTGAGTTCAATATTTATAACTAATTATGGTGCAATAAGGAGTGTACACATTGTCAGGGAAATCCTTGCACTAGCCCCTTAAAATCTTTGGAAAAATCATATCCACAGATGGCGATCCCAGTGTATCCCTGAATTTTGTTATTGGATTATTCATGTAAAGACACGTTATTAATTGCATTTGAAATATACAGACAGGGATTGGAAAATGGAAAACGATTATCAATTTTGAATCATTGATAACTCACATATATTTTGCTGCACTATAGAGATATTTTATTATCATTATCTTTATTATTATTATCGTCAATGTATGTAGCGCTTTATCTAACTAACACAATTATCATAAAACGCGTTACATGAAAAAGAAACTAAAACCAAAGACCAATAAATGGATAAACAAAAAAGCCACAAAATAATGTAAAACTGAAGTAGCTAAGAATATGTAAAACAAACTAAAACCAAAGAATAAATCAATAAAGAAAAGAACTTAGAATAATACTAATCTGAAGTAGCTAAGAATAAGCAAAACTATATAAATGTTTTTTGTCTTGAAAATCATATGATACAAAATATATCAATTACTTTACAAAATTGATTAATTCATATGTACAATCCATTATGTTACTAGTATCTTTAATGAATGTTTCATCAAGTGATTTCAATCATACCAATGCATTTGCCTGTTTCACTATTCAAGCGAAATCCTGCACAACATCCGTCTCCATAGAGTCTGAAAATTGATAAAGAATACACGTTAAATGTAAAACTATAAGAACGATTCTGAAGAATCATCTGACAGCACAAGCCTATATTTAAGATTAGTGGTATAAAATTTTATCACACCCTCATATTGTTATATTTATGTATCTAATAATCAATGAAACACAGGTCGTGGTAGTTCCGTGCTAGAGCGTTCGCTTCGTAACCGAGAGATCAACAGTTCAAGTCCCACTCGTGCCATGGTCGCTTCAAACCTAAGACGTAAATATGGCTAGTGATTGCTTCTTTGCCAAATACTCGAGTTCCCGTGTCGCGGCAGGTTCAGCACGTTAAGAAACAGTCACTGCTACAAACCTGAGTGTTAAGCATAAGTCTAAATTTGTGATGCTTCAACTACAGCTGGGGACTTCTTGATATGAGTGAGAAATTATCAACGGAACGTGATACATTTTGTATTGCTTATAGGAGTTATGAGATTGATCACTGTTCGTTATCTTCACCTTGCATACAAACAAATCAATAAAAACGTTACCTAGTAGACTAGGTGAAGATAACGAACAGTGATCATTTTCGTAATCATATAGATAATACAAAACTGAGAAGAGGTTAAACACGAACCCCGAAAAACCAGAATTGGAATCAGGTACCCAGGAGGAGTAAGCTACCCTTAGAAATCAATCTTGATCCGGCAAAGGAGTAATCGGTGGTCAAATTTAGTATGTAAAGAACGATCTAAGAATTGACATGAAACACAACATTCAATATATTGCCATGTTGTATTTGCAAATAAGATCATTACAGTGACCATAGCATTTGTAAAATAGTGAGTTTAAAATATAGTTTTGACAGCATTTCGACAAATAATGTCTCTTCAGTGATGCTCAACCGAAATTTTTGAAATCCGAAATAGCGATAATCTTGTAAGAGCTATTTAAGGGGAAAACAGAGTGCCAAAAACTGGAGTCAAATTCGTTTAAGAATAAGAGCTATGCATGAGAGAGATAATCTTTAATTTTGAAATGAAGTCCTAAATTTTATCACAGCAATTAAAAAACATCCGTATTTTCAAACTAGTAACGAAGTACTTAGCTACAGGGTTGTAGAGACCCCCGGGGACTAACAGTCTACCAGCGGAGGCCTCGACCCAGGTATCATAATGTAAAACTTATACGGTACCAATTGCCGATTTTCTAAATTAAGTTACGGAATTTCGATATGAAATTTGGCAGCAATGTGAAGAAGTATATACAAATAGATAACAACAAAGTATTATTCAAAACATTTTTATTTATTATTTTTGACAGTAAAATAAAGGTACCCTGTGAAAAGAATTCCATACCTTTACTCTTATATAGTAATTAGGTCCCATAAGTGCCTGTGATATGAACTAAACGGTTTTATGATTTGGTGAGAATCCACATTTAATTTAGACCACTTCTCACATGTATATGAATTCATCCATAAAAATAGATGACATAGCTTACCCGGAGCATTGTGCAGTGCACCTTGGGAATAAAGCCAATATAAATATCCCATGGATAATCATTGTAAAGAGAATTATATCTTGCTTATTATAATGCATCACAAGCGTTGACATAACACGTAGTACTAGTGATGCTTTTTCATTGGTATGAGATATTCAATTTTCGTAGTGACATTAAAAGACTAATTAATATTGTACCGGAACTAAACAATGACATAAAATAATCATCTGCTAAATTTATCATAGTAGATCGTGATTGATAAGATCCAATTAAGCTTAAACAGACACAAATTACGCAGATAATAATTGAAAAGCCCCTGTTTGGAATTCTTCATCCAGGAAAAGAAAACGTATCGGTATTTTGGGTTATAGAAGTATTTCGGTGTAATAATATATCATACGAATAGATAAAAATTTCCGGCTGGAATCAAATACATATACCAAATTTGAATTTTTAATTAGGAAGGGATATTTCCCAACACTGCTTTTATGAAAACAAAAAAACCACAGAAATTATGAAGACTAATAATAACGAGATTAAGATCATTTGTTCTTTGATATGTCAGGTATACAAAATTACCTATGGATGTTACAGTCATACCATGCGTATCGTTTTTCCTTTTAGCTCTTACAAGTTTATTGTTATTTCGGATTTCCAAAATTTCGGCTCGAGTATCACTGAAGAGAAATTATTTGTCGAAATGCGCATCTGGTGCATCAAGAAAGCCTTTATGACTTTATTGAATATTCCCATTTCTTTCAATAAATTGATGACCATACTGATACGGTTACGTAGTATAAATCTCACAGTCAGTATGCACTATTAATAGATTTAAAGAATTCTCTTACGTTTGAGGCAACACCGATGTAAAGTAAAGATAATTTATATTGAGGTTAAATTGTCCTACCTGTATTTTTAAATACCCACAATATTTTTGTTTGTTGCGAATTTTTAAGGAAAAACTGGAAAACCCAGGGTCATGTACTTTTTCTTCTTTACTTATGAGAACAGTAAAGGAATGCTAGGTGAGTATTGATTTTGTGTTAGTAGATTGATTGATTGGTGGTATCTTGCTTAACGTCTCGCTCGAGAATTTTTCAATCATATATAGACGTCACCAAGACCGGTGAATGGCTTCAAATTTAGGCGCTTACGGCCATTGAGCAGTGAGGGTTCTTTAGCGTGCAACAACTACTGTGACACGGGACAGGTTTTTAAGGTCATTTCCGAGGAAATATTTATACATGTATATCGCTGTGTCAATGTTCATATTATTAGAAATTGCTTTAGTTCAAAGCAAATATACCATACAAGCGATTAAATAATAGTGTTTCAATGTCCTAATTACTCTCCGACAAGTAGAGATAGTGACATTTTGATAGAATGAGTGTTCGAACAATCCCAATTCTATTGGAAAAAAGTTGAAAGAAAATAGCTAACAGCCCAGACCTACTTAGTTTTGTCGGGTAATGGTTTATTGGGTTGAGAAAGCATGTAAATAGTTGATTGTGGGGCTGACTTGTACTTCAGTTTCATCTATGTATTAAAATTTTAAATGAATACACCGTAGGCAGATGTTCAGGTTCCGCCTGTTCTCGATTTTGTATTCCTTACAGGATTATCAGATTGATCATTGTGTGTGTGTTTTTTCACGCTGTCCAGGTATTTCCTAAAACCAATTATTACATGCCCTAAAACTTATGATTTCACATATATTTCCTTTTACATGGTTGTTTTCAACTCATTTCTTTCCATCCAAGATAGCACCAAATACTCCATATCATTAGCAGTTCGTTTGGAGTTAATTGAAGTTTCACGATGGAGATTCCTTCTGTGTTGTTGGTCATTGCTGTTGTCGTTTCTTCTTACAAGGTTAGTTGTGAATAATAGGAGAGCTTCATTTCAATATTGTTGGACATTTCCAAATGTGAAATGCACCATTACTCGTCTACAAATATCTTAATTTGGATCACAGATGTATGTGATCTGTTTACTTGTATAGGATGTAACGTTCGTTTTAATTTGATACAGAAAGCCTACACAATACTAAAATAGCCAGAAGATCACTCAAACTTTACCCACAAATAACAACTTCGATATTCACATGTACACGAACACATACACAGTAAACATACCATAAAGCTATTTGAATATACATAAGTAGACTTGTTTTTTATCAGGAATATAAATAAATGTACAAATAGATTTATACTCCTGCTGTTGAAAGCAATTAGTTGTGAGTAAATCCAATCGGCGTTGTGATATTTTATTATACAACTACTTGCGTAGATTTTGTTATATCTATTTCTGGATTATATAATATGATTTATAAGACTGATCAATGTATGTTTTCGTCAGCATTTGATTTCTCTTTAGAACTACTAGTATATTCAATGAGAGAAGTATGGTTCCTAGCAATCACATACATGAACCTTGCAGAATAAGCAATGCTTTTTAAGTATATTTTCAATTTCTACCTGTGCATAAAAAACAGAATAATAGTATACAGATATTGACTGGGTTCGAGGACAACAACTGTTTTGTTTGACCCGAGATCGGGTCTGTTGCCCGAAGCCGTAGTTTCTGTTCTGCGTCCCATCTAATAAATTCTGTATCTACATCAGTCAAATCAGAGAACCTCGCCATTACGTAAAGCAAAGCAACAGACCGAGAACCACCTGACTTACATAGCCAATAGAAATAAAGCAGACTATTGCCCGGTCAACAGTTCGTAAACTGTTGACCGGTCAATAGACCACGAGTGTGATAATTGGTTTAACAGTAAAATGTTACTTCTAAATCGTATTAGTTTTATATAAGAAATCTGTTTAGGTGTATAACAATGCTTCTTACTATAGTATTGAGCTAGAATGGGTTAAACGTGACCGTTCTGTTGTTTACAATATTTTTGATATTTTAGATTTAAATGTCTTTTGGGGTCAACACAACAAAACCATCACATTAGATTAGATTACTAAAAATATAGATATGAAAATGTTTAATAGTATATTAGACCGAAAATAATCAATGAATTAACTTACCTTTTCTCACAAATTATATGGTATAAAACACGTCAGACAGCCACTGATTCGATACACAAGAGCTTGTTCTGGTTATGGTATGTTTTTAAATCGAAGCAGGCTACTGACAAGCAAGTTGATTGCGCAGGGGTTCCAACAGTCTCGTTTAAAGTCAGCATTTTGCAAATTCATTGGGTCAAGTGATGTCTGACTTGTTTCACACCGATTCTTATGCCGTTCTTGGCACACTGATTTTGACTACGGATAACTCCGTTTACCTGATCAAGATATAGGGTTCACGGCGGGTGTGACCGGTCGATCGGGGTGATTACTCCTCCTAGGCACATGATCCCACCTCTGGTATATACAGGGGTCCGTGTTTGCCCAACTCTCTATTTTGTATTGCTTATAGGAGTTATGAGATTGATCACTGTTCGTTATTTTCATCTTTCATTCCAAATGAATAGAGTTAAATAACAAACACATAATGCATTTATTTCAATAAGTAAATATAGAACACGCAGTTGTACAAAAGACTGAGAATAAAAACTCTTCTTAAGGAATGTAGTTCCTCAGCTTGTGTACACAACCGCGTAGAATACTATAACTGTTTCGGCACTTGGTCAATAATTATATCCATACATTGATTACTGAAACCGATTGAGTTAAGAATTCGGATATCAATTTTTCGACGGAATTCTTTTTATTCAAGAAGCTCTAAATTTACTATTTATGCTTTATTCAACAGACCGTTAATTTTTATTATCCTAGACGTATATTTAAATTTTGCAATTCACGATTCAAGTAGTAGAGTTCAAAATTTTATATTATGCATTTGACCAATGATTGGAAAATATTATCTATATCCCCACTTCTTTATGAGACATTGTAGCGTTTTTGCAATTCTAGAATTCTGGCAATCCCCCTAGTGTGTTGTTTTTGAACTGTCAAATTCTATATAATGGTATTTCCCGTCTTTAAATAGACTAATTCACAATTCCCCCAAAATGTTTTTTTTTTCATATACAATGATCAAAATCTACTTTCGGATTTGAAAATGTATGGTTTTAGATTTAAGTTTAGGACATGTATTGCATTTCAAGTATTCATTTAGGCAAAATATGCCATTTAAAAGTAAAATTGTGTATGTGCACATATGATTCTGAGTAAAATAATTACCATTTCACTAATTTGTTTGTGAACATAAACAAGACTCAGGTTTTATTTACATAACACAGAGTTAAGGCTAAAATATGCTCTTATCCTTATATTAAAAATGTTTGGGTGTCAACTTTGAATGAAAGGTGACGATAATGAACAGTGATCAATCTCGTAACTCCTATAAGCAATATAAAATAGATAATTGGGCAAACGCGGACCCCTGGACATACCAGAGGTGGGATCAGGTGGCTAGGAGGAGTAAGCATCCCCTGTCGACATGTCATACCCGCCGTGAGGCCTATATCTTGATCAAGTAAACGGAGTTATCCGTAGTCAAATCAGTGTGCCAAGAACGGCCTAACAAGAACGGCCTAACAATCGGTATGAAACACGTCAGACAGCATTTGACCAAATGATAGGTTGTATTGACGAACTAGATCGTTATAACGACCATAGAATTTGCAAAATGCTGACTTCAATCGAGACTGTTGAAACCCCTGTACCATCAAATTGTTTGTCAGTAGTTTGCCTCGATTTAAAAACTGACAATACGCAGAACAAGCTCTTGCGTATCAAATATGTTGAGAGATGTAGATACCATATGCAGGTGATAATGGAATGTTGCTACATAAATATGGGAAGTTGACGAGTTATATTGATGAGTTATATTTTTAATGTTTAACATTAAAAATGAAAAAAAACCTCTAAAATTTCTGTCCCTTCAAGTGCAAAAATATTATTATCTATTTCCAATCTACTACCATTACACTTTTTATGTCTATAGTGTTAAAAGACAACAGTCTGCACTAATTTGATGTGAGGATTCGTTTGTATTCCTTGTTTTGTGTTGATACGAATAGATAAAACTAGCTTGTGCGAATAAATCGTTTGTTAATTTGAAGTGGAATAAGGTGAAGTAAAACACCCTGTAACTCAATAACAAGCACCATGATCCCACTTTTTCTTGGTAATTTTATTAATTCTCTTCCATGTAGAAATTAAAAATATACTTCCAAAACGTGAATAGTAACTCTTTAAGAATTAAGATTCTTTTCTATGTGAACTGAATGTACTCGTACACCTCTTTCACTAGTGTATCTAGTATTAAATCAATTCATACATGGAATTTTAAAATCAATGGACACAGATGAATGCACAAGGCTAGGCGATAGAATGAGGGGACGATGTTTTTCAAATAGGCTTTTTTTGCATATTAATCAAATACAAACACGATACATATATATTGAAGCTATGGAATACGTATTGTAAATGAAAAAAACAACTGTACGCATATATATCATGCAATGAATATGAAATTGAACATGAAAGGTTGGAGGGAAAACTTCCAGAATGTGTTTGGCCTCTGTGCCAACAATTACACACGTCTCTAGATGTCCGACAACAGAAGAAGAATTTAGAATGGCTGAACGACGCAAAAGTTGTGTTCATATCAAACAGAACTGCACAGGCAAAACTGGATTCAAATACCATTGCGTCATCAACGAGTATGGTAACAACTCCTTGGAAGTATGTGCACCCACCTGGTATATTTCAGGTAGGTTAACTCCTGGATGAACATTCAAATCAATGAAATGAGAGAGAGAGAGAGAGAGAGAGAGAGAGAGAGAGAGAGAGAGATGATTATAAATTAAAGACTCGGCTCAATTTCCAAGGTTTCTGTACGGAGTACAATGTAAAGGGAAGAGTGATTCAGGACCATTACAGAAAAGACTGCACGACATTTAACAAAGATCCTTGTCCAAGTCGATATTTGTCAACCGGTTCCTACAAATGTAAGTTTAAGTTTCTGTACAATTATCATTGGTTGCGTCCATGTGTGCATTCTATGTGGTATATATGTAATAGTTTACTTCTATCAAACTTTCTAATTTTGACACAGATTCTGAATGCTTCAAGAACTCTTTATCAAGCAACTTGAATTCCAATTTACAACAGGAGGGACGAATATCTCCCACTGACAATGACAAAACATTTCTGATCGTGTGAGTTATCGATATCAACAAACCAACTTTCCGAAATTCTATATGCATGCAAAAGTAAAAATCATCATAGTAATGTCACGATTGTAGGGGTTATATTAAGTCTTTGATATTTATCCAAACTAATTCGATAAATCCCAGTGAACTCGAAATAATAGACACAATACAGACTTGCAAATCTGTTTAATATTTGAATGTTTTGCTGAACAAAGACGTTAGTGGCAAGGTGACTTTATGATAAACTGATTGACGTCAACTTCTCCATCGTCAATCCCTTATTTATGCAACAATGTTCGACTAACCCATTCATATCGTCTTTGATTTGATATGCGAGAGCATGTTCTACGTGTGATCAATGTTTTTACCGAGGCAGGCTACTGACAAATAAGTTGACGGTGAAGGCTTTCAAAAAATCCGTTTAAGGTCAGTATTGTGCAATATATATAATCACTATTGATTTTATGTACAACATGTCATTAAGTCAGATACTGTCTAGCGTGTTTCATACCAACGGCGTGACTGTTCTTTATATACTTTTTTTTTTACTACGGATTACTCAGCTAATTTGGGTACCTTACTCCTTATAAGCACCCGATCCATTCCATGATGTTTCCTGAGATACATATTGCATTGCTCTCAATTTTGTATCAAATATGGGTTTACTGTTTCCTATCATCACATTGTTGTCCAAATGTCATAGTTTTAATAGTTTGAAAGCACATTTCATAATTACTCATTAGAATGGAAATCTTGCCTATTTGAGTGCGTCTTTAACCCAAACAACAATTGTCTTCGACATTGACAATATTTGGTAATAGAACCGCATTTGAACATTATGGTTTAGGAAAGCAACACTAGATAAGGAGCATGTTTTCACAATGTACGACTTCCTTTATGTTTTAGGTTTTCTGCCTAAATGATATTATGCAGAACACATGTTCCTAGCGTTGTTAAGTGAAAAAAATCGTGGTTTTGAAATAGAAAAACCCATGTACGAGCAAAAACTCTCGCATTCGGCAGCTGAGTTTTTGTTACATTTACCAGTTGTTATAATTATCGTTATCGTTATCGTTACTGAAAATGAAGCGATTGTTTTTTCTTTTTAGGGACATTTCACTGGGGATGATAGTGATTATTCAGATATTCGTCTGCATTTTGCTGATTTTTAGAAATAGAAGTAGAAATGATATACGGGAATACGTTCGTCAGAAATTAGGGTGGTTTAAGAAAGGTAAATGCGATGCAATTCTGCATATCTGTTTTCCATTTCATTTTCAAATAATAAGTATATATATTATATATATATATATATATATATATATATATATATATATATATATATATAACTTTTGTTTATTTCAGACAGTAAAACGACATATGATGAACATGGTTCCGAATCATTACACAGGTCATATCGCGGTTTGGAAAGTAGTATGTGTGTTTGTTTTAAAAATATCATACCACCAATGTATTTATCTTTCGTACTCGCTAGTAAACTGTCATGCTTATTGTATTTTTCTTTGTGTTTGGTACTGCATAATCTATTCCGTGTCTTTTCTTGTGTCAGCGTTTTCGCTTTCTGATTGCGAATTTTAAAACATCATACACAGAAGTGTACGTACACGCGTACCCATGTGCACATAAACATAAATACATGTATCTATTTAATCATCTTTCTACCTATGTATAGATCTAATTTGAGGAAAATAATGGTTGTTTCCGTTCGTGCAGTATATGAGATTGATCACTGTTCGTTATCTTCACCTTTATTGGAGTTATGAGATTGATCACTGTTCGTTATCTTCACCTTTACAGGAGTTATGAGATTGATCACTGTTCCTTATCTTCACCTTTATAAGAGTTATGAGATTGATCACTGTTCGTTATCTTCACCTTCATAGGAGTTATGAGATGGATCACTGTTCGTTATCGTCACCTTTATAGGAGTTATGAGATTGATCACTGTTCGTTATCTTCACTTGTATAGGAGTTATGAGATTGGTCACTGTTCGTTATCTTCACCTTTATAGGAGTTATGAGATTGATCACTGTTCGTTATCTTCACCTTTATAAGAGTTATGAGATTGATCACTGTTCGTTATTTTCACCTTTATAAGAGTTATGAGATTGATCACTGTTCGTTATCTTCACCTTTCATCATACAATCACCATTCTCTAAATGCTAGCAATACTGATTTTGGTTTCAAACAAAAACATTCTTACCAGATAATATCATAGATTCAATAGATTCGACAAATGTTGAACTTTAGTAAATTGTTTTTGAAATCAACGGCGTAAAAACGTTGAACTTTTCAGGAATTTACACCGACATTCCTCACTATGAATTAAAGGCTAGTTTTTTGACACATGTGTAGCACCGACTGAAGCATTCCCCGTCAGGTAACGTATTCCGATAACATTGCAAGTGCGAGACGCACAGCTAATGTAATCTTGATTACATTAAGGACTGCGAATTCACCTGCTAATGTAATCCCTTACGAATGGATGTCATGGGAATCTGCCGAGAATCGGTGCAAAGTGTAAAACACTGAGTTAGCTTCGTGTGTTGATGTCTAATAATTATATCTTACTGAAACTAATATGATTCTAGCTGAATGTTTAATAAACATACGTTATTTTACTGTCATTATCGCCAGTAAAATCAATGTTTAAACCCTGGGAGTAGTGTGATACACTTTCATTTCTTATTACGGTACATTCGTGATCTATTTATATCAGTCATGTAATGACGTCACACGGAAGCGCATATTTGTTATGATACAAACTATCTTCATGTAAACACACAAAATAGTTTTTAAAATTTGATACCTCCCTCCCTTTGTTTATGACATATTTTGAAGATTGTGTATTTTACATGTATAAAGGGAATATGACCTGTCTTAACATATCCGCAAAGTAGTTGGTGATGTAGATATCACATGTAATGTTAAACGCTAATGTAACACCGGTCTGTTGTCAATCGTAACTATTCAGCTATTTCCGTAACCGCAAATGAGCCTCGTATGTGGATCGATTCCATCAGTCTGTTGCCATGTGTAAACAAATGCAACTATGACGTCACAGTCGTACGTTACAAATGCATTAAAGATATCATGTAATACCGGTCTGATGTATGATTCAATCCCCTATACTAATATAATACCGGTCTGATGTATGATTCAATCCCCTAAACTAATGTAATACCGGTCTGATGTATGATTCAATCCCCTAAACTCTTATAATACCGGTCTGATGTATGATTCAATCCCCTAAACTAATATAAGACCGGTCTGATGTATGATTCAATCCCCTAAACTCTTATAAGACCGGTCTGTTGTATGATTCAATCCCCTAAACTCTTATAGGACCGGTCTGTTGTATGATTCAATCCCCTAAACTCTTATAATACCGGTCTGATGTATGATTCAATCCCCTAAACTCTTATAATACCGGTCTGATGTATGATTCAATCCCCTAAACTAAGTTTGGAGATACTTTGTTTACTCAGGTTATTTTGATTATTAATTATTGTTATTATTATCTATCATTGATATTATTGAGGTCTTCCGTCTTCAGTGAAAGACCAATCTGATATTCTTAAGACTTCACCACCACCCTATTTTCGTGGCATTGATAGTGGAACAACTGCTCATTAATTTGTTTTTAAAACTATCAGATATCATTAAACATATAAACTTAATTTCATTTTTTATTTGGATTACGTCATTATGTGTGGGTGAATAATCTAAATAACATCGTAAAATAATCAATCTAAATAACATCGTAAAATAATCAATCTAAATAACATCGTAAAATTATCAATCTAAATAACATCGTAAAATTGTGCTGCGATCGAAAGACACATTGCTGCTGACACGAAGATACAAGATTCGATAGCATCACTGCAAACTGAAAACTTTAATACGAAATAACACAAACATTATGCTAGTATAATACGAATTATCATCAGAAGAAACCGAGTACTTCGTAGACGGTATCCCTCATTTTATTACAAATTCAGTTTTATAATAGATCATACAATAAGTATTACATTAGTGATTGACATTACAGAATCAGACAATAAGACAGGTATTACATTAGTGATTGACATTACAGAATCAGACAATAAGACAGGTATTACATTAGTGATTGACATTACAGAATCATACAATAAGACAGGTATTACATTAGTGGTTGACATTACCAATCATACAATAAGACAGGTATTACATTAGTGGTTGACATTACGAATCATACAATAAGACATGCATTACATTAGTGGTTGACATTACAGAATCATACAATAAGACAGGTATTACATTGGCGGTTGACATTACAGAATCATACAATAAGACAGGTATTACATTAGCGGTTGACATTGTAGGTGATATTTACTTCGTTACATCCATGTGTAATCCATTGCAAAGGGATTACATCATCGGGTGCATTCACACCCGTTAATTTCATATGGATACATTAGCTATGGGACTTGCACAGGTAATGTTATCGGTTTACATTAGCTGGCTGGGATTACACTAGTCGGTGTCACAGCTACCTCTTCATAATATTCATCATTTGCACCCTTTTATGACCCATTTTACCTTTCAATTATTACATGTATCGATTTTACTTTTATTTACTGTTTATGTTAATATTAATACATGCATCGAAAACTGGTCCCCGTCTTTGAAGATTTAATGTTAGAAATTAGTGCATTTGCTGTTGTTAAGTCTCTAATTTCTTGGGATAATTTAAATGATGGATTTTGAATGAGAATTGCTGTATAGAATGAATGCCATTTTTACAGGAGAGGAGTTCACAGCACAGAGCAGGATGGATCCTGAACGTCCTCTCATGCCACTGTAATCATTTAAATATTGGTATTATAAATTCGTTGAAGATCGTATCAAAACGTGTTAATTTCATCTTCATTACTTTTTAAAATCAAATACCACGAAGACGTTTATAAAACTCAATATTATATACTTATTTTCAGTCCACAAAATCAAATTGGAGTCAGTTCTAAACAAGCTACTGCATACATTGATCACCAGGGCACTAAACAAGAGATATCCACTGCTACTGCATGCATTGATCCCCCGGGCACAGAGGAAATCCCGTGTAGTTATCAGGTAAATCTCGCTTTTTCTCTTTTAAATGTTTAATAATAAATTCGAAACATTTTATATGTGCATTGGTGCATTATTGATTGCAGTGTACATAATACAAATCCATGATATTTTAGAATGATGGCGGCTTTGTTAAGAAAATGAAAACTTTCTTTGACGGAAATGGAAGGTAAATTTTCTTTTCTAATTTACTGTAAACAAAATGTTTGATGGCAGTTATCACTTTCATACTTGTATTATTGATAATGTTAATAGTTCAAAATTTTGTTTTTATTCTGTTGTTGTTGGTTTAAATGTTGCAGCCATTTCTCATTGTTGTTTATTTGATAAAATATCTCACGAATGCATATATCGCAGCCATTTATTATGCCTGTAAATTTGATAAAGTATCAATAATGAATAATGTCAATATGCCTTTAATTGATATAACATCATCAACATAGTAAATTCGTTATGTAGACATTCAATGGTAGGGGTAATACGCTTACATATACATATCGCCTGATATGATTTTAAGGACCCCAAATATTTACACATTGCCCCTCTAAGTGACTTTATAACTGATCATCCTTGAAACATGCTACAGTAAATAAAATTTTCAAACTCCAAAGTGAATATTATTTGAAATTTTACTATCAAGCCATTGATGTAATAGAGTCACTGTAAAATCAGTCAATTTCAGTGATAATTGGAACAGATACTTATTCCAAGAAAGATAGATATTCTGAATTGTATGAATCATTCATTCACCCACATTTATCATCATATTACCCCAGTGTGTGACTACACAACAAATATAAATCTATATACAATATCGTGTAGTATACGTTTTGAAATTACCGGTAATTTTTGGCTTTTATAAGTGTACACTCTTTCTTTTTCTTGGATTTTGATTGTAGATCTGATATGAATACACAGTCAGAAGATAACATCTATCAGGTAAGGGAATTGATATTTCATGGAATATAGATGAAAGGTGAAGATAACGAGCAGTGATCAATCTCATAACTACTATAAACAATACAACATAGACAATTGGGCATGCACGGACCCTTGGACAAACCAATGGTGGGACCAGGTGCCTAGGAGGAGTAAGCATCCCCTGTCGACCGGTCACACCCGCCATGAGCCCTATATCCTGATCAGGTACACGGAGTTATCCGTAGTCAACAACTGAACTTTATGACGAAAGAGATAAGTTCAGCTTATCCATCGTCCTCTTTCCATATTTATGAATCAATACTATATTATATTATCACCTGCATATATGGTGTTTATGTCTCTCAACTGATTTGATACGCAAGAGCTTGTTATGCGTATGATCAGCTTCTTAATCTATGTAGGCTACTGACAACTAAGTTGATGTAAAAAGGGTTTCAACAATATCGTTTATAGTCAGCATTTTACAAATTATATAGTTGTTATAACCATCTAATTTACACCCAATGTTTCATATCAAGTTTAACTTTGACTGTGCATTGCTCCGCGTACCTGATCAAGATATAGAGTTCACCACGTGTTTGACCGGTCAACAGAGGGTGCTTCCTCCTCATTTACATATGACTTCACGTTTGGTGTTTTCAGGAGTCCATATCTACCCTACTCTGAATGTTGTATTCCTTATAGAAAATATGAGATTGATCACTGTTCGTTATTAAGGTCTTCCGTAGCAACGGAAGACCTTCTACTTATTGTGCTGGTTAAGATTATTCTTATTATTCTTTTTTTTTTCCTAGACGCTAACTTTGAAGCTTCATATCTCGCTCATTCCTCAACCGATTTTGCTCAAATTTTCAGCTTTAATACATTTTACTAAAGACTTTCAAAATACTTTTAAACATTTTGGATATTCTCTTCCGCTTGCGAGTTATTTCCCTTTTAGTGAAATTTTAGGGGCTTTGGTTTCCAGATAAAGGCTCCGAGACTATAATAATTGGAGCAGAGAAAACACTGAATTGGTAAAGTAGAAGCATTGTAGTTGTGCACATCATATTTTGTTTTTTGATTTCGCCATTTAAAATGGCGATAGAGAGGGGTCAAAAATCAGGACGCCTGAAAGAGCGAAAATTTGCACATAATTTCCTTTGTATCTTTTAAACTAAAAATATTTTGTTAAGACATGTAGAATAAAAGTTGTGTAGAATTTCAAGAGCTTTTATTTGACACCAGTAAAAAGGGGCTGGCCCCTTAAATTAGGGATCTACGGCCCCTAAAAGTTTTCGCTTTATAGCTCAAAAACGGCAAAGAATTCGATATGGCTTCCGATGGAAAAGTTGTTCTTTAACATCTTATTTATCTCATGAAATTGTTATTTTGTTCGAATCTTGTGTTATATTAGAGTAAAATGCTATACCCGTAAACAAGTAGCCATTTTCATTTGGCAAGTGAGCGAGAACTCTTCATGCGTATAACTGTAATAAACTTGCTAAAAATAACATACCTGACTACAATAGATACTAATATTCATTTTAAATAAGGTTTTTAACATGCTCTGTGGTTCAAATACAAATTATTTAGTGATAGATTTCTCTTTTTCTTTCGTTTTAACATAAACAAACCTTCAACAACAACAAAAGGAGAGAGATAAATTATCTTTTATTTGTTTCATATTAGAATTAAAATAAGTAATATACATAAAAATAAAACGTTCAAACGTATAATAAATCATGGTCAATAACTGCAAGCTGTTTACATTCTTCACGGTCAGCGTTGTTTATACAGTTATGTAACCCAACTCTCGCCTCGCTCGCAGGTGGCCAGAGTGACAAGCTTGCATAATCAAAACAAAAACATCGAAGCTAACTCGGCTTTCGTCCATCGCATAAATAAACACATCAATTACTGGAAAATTATGTTTGAAATCATTTTGAATCCTTTTACATTATATCATACTTAATTAACAATTATATTATGTTTTATTTCAATTATAAAGTAATTGTAAAGATGCTACCGCAAACATTTCGAGTTAGTGATCAATGGACCTCATAATATTTGTGTCAAGTTATACATACATTTAAAAAAACCTACACAATTTTCCTGATTATTTATCGGGTTGTCATTTTCCTCACAATAAGTTTACGGTAAGGGTATGTGACGTTTCTAATTGTCAGAAAAAATCGTACTAAATAAAATGAAGTAGTTTTAAGTTTTATTAACTTATAATTGTCTGCATACAGAAGGATTTATTTGTCGGTTCATTTCATTTCATCTAAATACAATCATGCGTGCAAGTAGATGCGGTTTTTATAAGTGAAATGAAAAAGGCAAGAGCGCCCCAAATATATATATACATCTCAAGCGTCTTATTGTGTTTAATTTTGGAGATTCATCACATGTGGACAAGCAATCTGTGATTTAACTCTACTTTAGCCAGTTGATACACAAGCTTTCTGCATTCTCTACAAAGTGAAAAAAATGGATCCTTTTTGTAAGCATAACAAATAATTTATAAACTTTATTTTTTAAATCACGGGTTCTTATCATGATTATACCAACTCTAAACATGTATAGAAAATCATCAGAAATCCACATCGAATCAGTCTCATTTCATTCAGTCATTAAAGGACACATCTCGTGTTTTCAAAGTATACAGAATTATATGCATTTTGTCTTCCTTATGCTTATAGAAATTAATTGTAATAGTTCGTTCACTGAAGTATTGCGATAATTAGCCACAATATGGACTTAAATCTAAGCCCCGATTTCAAAAAGCCTATTAATTAGATAGGTAGTCACGTGGTACAGTGACGTCATATGCGACCTTCGTCGATCAACTTGTTGTAATAGTAGTGTTAGATATTTTTAAAAACTCGGGTTTTAGGGGCCTTATTTATTTACCATGGATAACATTTATTTCGATGTTGACAAATTTCCCGAGTCTTATATCTTTTAGCCACCAGTGCATACAAATAGCGACCCAAATGTAGCGAGGAAAGCGAGTATGAAATCTGCATAAATTTGCGAGTAAATAATGTTTACATGGGATCACTGTCTAAACACTATTTGGTAATGCCATTTCTGTAAACAACTGTAATTAGCGTTGTTGCTTTCCTAAAATAAACAGAGCAATTATTATTAAATTTATTTTTGGAGAAGTTAGATAGGCCTAAATTATAATACGATTACGTACATGTAGCATTGACAACTAGGCCTACCGTCACGGGTGCATTTCGGGAAAAAAAATATAATAAAAATGATCAAAGTTATTGTGAAAATCACAATACTTTTAAATTATATTATTCAAGCTCAATTTTATTAATCATTATTTTTTGTTATCTTTATTATTTTGTTATCTTATCATTGTTACTTAGGAAGTGTGAGCGCGGCGTGCTGTTGTTGTAAACACGTACACGTTCCTTTAAAAAAAAAAATGAAAGCATTATAATTCAATTCAAAGTTGGGAAATATCATATTTTATTATTTATAATTGAAAGTTCTATTATCTTTTATCTTTAAATTTCTTTTTTAAAACTACCAGTTGGTAGACACTGCTAGCAAAGTTCTGGTGTTACAAGGTGAAGGTCAGTTGGTGCGAGTGTGTATTGAATTTGAGAGCAGAACGGAAAGCATATGCGGTAGGCCTATATGTAACAGTGCGAAGCTTCGATAGAACCATTTTCTCGCAGTTTATATACGTCTTTGTCCAAGAGCTTGTTTGAAAAAGTATAGGGACAAATTCTACTGGTTTTTTTTTTATGGCAAAGTCGTTGTGCCAACAAAAAATATTCACGTCTTGTCCCTCATACCTTCCTTTGAAAATTGAAAAAAACACAGTCCAAATCATCTCTACTGACAGCAAGTACACCCTTAAACGGCACACAACACCCCAATGCAGTGTTATTTACAAGCCGTTAATGTGATAATTGTTTGTTTGTCAATTAAATCTAATCTGTTTATGAAATGGCTAACAAATGTTTTCAAATCTTCTCGCTCGAGGTCGCATATGACGTCACAGATAATGGCGCGTAAAATGTCGAAGAAAATATGCATATCGCAAGATTTGAATTTCATCGCAATCAAACTCGAAAACTACGCAAACTGTTTCTTTTAAAACACATGTAAAGTAGTTTTAGGCATGAAATGAATTAATTTTGCTGAAAAAATTAAAAAGTTTAAAAACACGAGATGTGTCCTTTAACTGCAAGCATTTTACATACACACCGGGGTTTGTTCTTGTTTACAATTACGTAACCCATGGCTCGATTGCCCGAGTTCGGAGCCATCGCATGTGTACCAGCGATCAGCGGCAATACATGTACACACAAAAACATTACCGTTTTAATGTAATTTGCAAACACAACGATTTACAGAAAATTATGTTTTTAATAAAATCGGATTTTTCAAATGATTGGTGGAAGGACAGGAAGTTCCAGTTCCCACCCTCCAATATTTTTGCCAACATATGCTTGACAGTATACAATACAGATCGTTAATTTACGGTCATGCCCTTTCCAGGCACGTAAAACCCGGGGGGGGGGGGGCAGGAAACCTAACGTTTTACTGTTAATTTACTATGAAAATGGTCATTTGAAGGCCTGTTGCCCCCCCCCCCCCACTTTTGTAGTGAAATGCGCTAATGTTATGTAAAGAACAAATTTTTTGGTGTACAGAAAAGTTGGAACCTACCCCACCCCACCCCACCCCCCACCCCCCTGAAATAGGATTTTTGACTTTGGGAAATTGTCCGTTTTCTTTCTTTTTTTTTTTTTTCTTTTTTTTTTTTTTGCTTGTCAAAGATTTTTTGGTAAGTGGAATTTTTTTTTCTGGCTGCCCCCCCCCCCCCCCACTTTCAAAAACGATGTTACGTGCCTGCTTTCAATCTGCCTTATGTCTACCTCTTTTGTTTTTACCTATTGAGGATTTTCTGTTTGGTTGCCTGCCTCTAACTATATTGCTTTCTACGGACTTGACTCGTGACTCTTATAATGATAGTACGCTGATGAAAATGTCTTTGCGCGTTCATTTCGGTGTTGAAAATGAATACACTTGCCGGTCAATGGAAGGTTTGGATTTAGATTTTTTAGAAATAAAAATTGAGATAGGACTTTAAATTGATACATCATTTTATATATGAAAAAACCTTATTAAGATTTACTTATTAAAGAATTGATTAATCATATTTTCCTGTTGAAACATGAAAATTTGAACACAGATTCTGAATTGCATACATGTATTACTTTAATTTATAGTAATTCAAAAAACCTGCTTCCTGGGCTTCGAGATTCAAGGCCAGAGCAGTTCAACAACAAAGATGTCGACATTTTCAAAGACCTGTATAGGACGTAAAACATATACAATAGATCATATAATCACTGGGATGAACTCAATGAGAAAAAAAGCAATTGTTGCTTATCAAAGTTCGAGGGGCAACACTACTTTTCATAAAACCTTCCCATTAATATCTGACAATCTAACAAAAGAGACTGTCTCTTCGAGCCGGAAGAACAGATAGCAATATTACCGAACACTAATTATAGTTCCAACAAACAAAGTTTAAGATATCACCAAGTCCGCCTATCCGTGCAAATGTGCCCAGACCGCAACTTTTAAAAATACACCGTAAGCTCAATCTTCACATAAAGATTATTAATGACAATAACATAAATAATCTTGATGTAAGGTCATTTGCACCATTTCTAAAGGTCTAAAAGTTAAAAATTGATTAGAGTCTTAATAGATCTAACTAATGGCAAATTTTAATTAATACTGAAAGAAAAGTTTCCATATGATCAAAGAAAGTGTCCTGGCCTTGACCCATGCTCATATTGTCAAGTTCACTTTTTTGAAAATACAAACCCTGTCCTGACCATATGCTGTAATGAAGAAACATTTAGATTTCATACTTACAACAGATTTTCATGTTAATTGAGGCTGCATTAGGACCTGACCCAAGGACATATGGTCAAGTTCAAGGTTTTTATGTCACACAGCTCCGACGGAAGACCTCTCGTTGCTTTGCAACGAGCTTTGCTCTAGTTATTTTAATTCTTGAATGTAATTATCAGCTATAATGACATTGTATCAAATGAAAACATGTTTATATTTTGAAAGAACGTAAAGTATCACGCATATAGTTTTGCTATTAGTAAGAAACGTATGAAAATATATAACTCCTAATGGCAATTTGAATTTTTATCATTATCTTCATCATTTGGTTTCATTCAAATGCAGGAAGTTAATGAGGAGGAAAACAGTTATCAAGACACTGGATGAATTAGCGTAAGTATATATTTAACATATTTTAAGGTTTCGTGTTTTAAATACATGTAACAAACTGTATACCAGATGTGCAATTGAGAGCGTCATAAATAATTATTTAGTATGGAAATCAGTATTATGTTCCGACCATTAGGTGTGAACCGTTAACAACTCTAGAATTAATGAAAAGGCAAGGTGGTTTATCTTTTTGCTATGATAAAACAAAGATAAATAGATATATAATTGTCTACATATTACAATCAACTTAACTTCTTGTATGTAATTCTATAATGTAAAAACATTGTATTTGTATAACTTTCCTATTTACATGGAGTCTGTGGAAAGTCGTAACGATAGAAGCTGAAAAGGGAATTTTTTTCGTTTCGATCAACTTGGCCTCTTTGCATATTTTACAATGTAAAGGTACAAATACGTAGATGTTTTCTTTTTTGTTTTGGTTGCAGATTCACTCTCTGCGATATATCAAATCGTAGGCTGAGTCATGAACTGAAACGTTTGGGTTCATGTCCCAATTCTGATTAAACTTTGTTGCTAAAGTAGTTAGTAGCTACAGACCCTGGGGCCCGTTTTACAAAACAACTTACGACAAAGTCGCAAGTCTTAAATTGTATTACACAGTTATTACTTTAAGTGAATAAAGTAAACAATTTCTGAGGCTTAATTTTCAACATTCTAAAGAAATATGTTGCATTTGGAGTGAATAACCTTACAATAAAGCGGAAAATTCCAGTATGTAAAGTTTGTCGTAAGTCGTAAGTTGTTTTGTAAAACGGGCCCCTGAAGCGTACTACTACACCTCCAAAGGGTTTCGTTTTGTTCCGTGCAAACCGTTCACTGTTCCGTGCAGACCGTTCAGCGTTTCGTGCAAATCGTTCACCGTTCCGTGCAAACCGTTCACCGTTCCGTGCAAACCGTTCACCGTTCCGTGCAGACCGTTCAGTTTTTCGTGCAGACCGTTTACCGTTCCGTGCAAATCGTTTCGTGCAAGAATCGTTCCGTGCAGGATCAAGCCACGCCCATAGAAACGTGCAGATCGTTCAAACCACGCCCTTAGAAACGTACAGACCGTGCAAGTCATTTCGGCATGTAAACATTGTTGGAAATGTTACCAATTATTTCAAAATGTCTCAGCTTTCAACAATGAAAATCTGCAAATAATCGAAAGAAAACAGTTTTTTATAAAACCACCAGGCAGAGCAAAATCTGATACCATTTTCTCACCCTTGGTAGTTTCTAGCAAGTGCAGAGACATGTATATCTCTACCCTCGTTATCTTTTATTTATTTTTTTATTTGTATATAGGAATAATTCATTTGTCTTGTTACATTTGTATGATCAAGTTTCTCTTTTTAAATAAAAAATATTTTCATCAAAATCGTTTATCAGCTCTCTCCGCATAATACAAAGACCGACCTGTGTATAAATTGTATATTCTACGTAAATTCCAAGGTCCTCCCTTTTTTACGACAATAGAGGTCAGCTAATCCGTGTATTTGAAATAAACATTCGTACAGAAGGTGTGAAAATCGGCGGGGCAATTGAAATATGACAAAAAGTGTTCATATCTTTTGTCTCTCAAAAATGAATGCAGTTTTCTATAGGTTTAAGATTGAGGCAAATGCAACAATCTAATTAAAATTGAATGTTAGATCCGCTCGCATATCTGTTGATCATTACTGTAGTTAGTCATTATTTGTTTTATCTATTCATTTACATGTATATGATTTATTTCTCAATCTATTTCAATCATATTTTGATTGTTTCCTTTTTGTTTTGTATTTTCCATTCTTATCTAATCTGACAGGTTCTTATCGACTGGCTAATTCTATGTCTAGATGCCTCCCTCCTCCCGCCCGAGAATATGTTCCAGTCTTACGAGAAATTTTAAAATCATTTTATCTGTTGTTATACACGTATGCACATGTATAAAATGTATAGGTTTATTCAAGATCTATCTTTGAAAAGAGGCCTGGAAATACAAATTGCACACGTGTTTTAACGGCATTCAGATTGAATGTACAATCTAGCGATGCAGACGTGACTTTTTCAATGAATTTAATAGAGCAATTAATAAATAAAGTTGAATAATAAATATTGTATATGACGATATAATCTATGCATCTTTTTCCTTTATTTCCGATGTTAAAAAATATTCATTTCCTTTATTCCAACGTGTTCGTAAGTCATTAAACTATTCCTTGTTTAAACTAACCCCAGGATGAAACAAATAATGCCGGGGAAAAAAATCAAAGCGCGCAGGTCATGCCTAGCGTTTCGTGCAGACCGTTCACAACCCCCTCCTCGCCCTAAAATATTTCAATCTTTCCGGACGAGAAATTTCTTTAAATAATTTTATCTGTTTTCACTCACGTACACATCTATATATTTGAATGTATATGTTTATTCAACATCTGTATTTGGGAAGAGGCCTGGAATATACAAATTGCAAATGTATTTTAACGACACTCAGAATAAATGTACAAAAATAGCGAAACAGACGCGACCATTTCATATTCAGTTACAATGAATTTAATAGAGCAATGAATCAATAAAATTTGATTAATCAATATTCCGTGACGATATAATTGTTCTTTTATTTCCGAAATTAAAAAAAGAATGCATTTGTTTTCATTCCAACGTGTTCATAATTTATAGATCTAATAAGGAAAATGAAATTTACCGCGTCGTAATGGAGCAATCATTTTAAAATGAATCATTATCATTTCTTTCTCAACCTTTTTTTAATATCTAGAATACTGCAATTAAATTGAAACTATTTAAACCAAATAATACCGAAAAAAATCAAAGCGTGCAGACCACGCCTACCGTTTCGTGCAGACCATTCACAAAGCGTGCAAGCCACGCCTACAAAGTGGTCAGCGTTTCGTGCAAACCGCTCACCGTTCCGTGCAAGAATCGTTTCGTATCGTTCCGTGCAAATGGTGTACATGTAGTAGTACGCTTCAGGGTCTGTATATAACATCGTCGTCTCGTTATTCGCATAAGAAGCAATGGTATTTCCAGTGCAGCTTTCAATATTAATAAAGGTCACATATTACTATAGGTTTAACACGAATTTCGCACTACATTGACATAATAATGTTCATATTGTCTGTTGTTGCCCTACTTTCAATTTCGTATTCTTTAAAGGGTTTATACTTGTTCGCTATCTTCACATTGTCATATAATCAAACGATGTTTAATTTACTCTGGTATTGAATTGAATAAGTTATGCAATAATGTATGGATTCGATGATGTACATATGAAAATCTACATTTTGTTTGCTTTTATTTCACAGATATCTAGATCCTGGATAATACCACAAAACCACATGACAGGGAGATATAGGAAAACTTTAAAACGTTGTCATTTTACTTATGAATGTCCTTCTAGTAATTTCAATCTTACTTGTGATGGAATAACTTTTGATAAGTTAGGGATATAGAATGAGAAGATTTATATGAATATCTATATGAATGTTTAAATCATGATGAAATTTCTATTGCCAGAATGTGATATTTCTGCTATCTATAGCATACACTGTACGAAGTCCGATATTTCAATTCACGTATTGTAGGATTTTTATCATGATCCGGTTTTAGATAAGAAAAAAGAGAATTCTTGTACAGTTAGTTATTTTATTACGGATGGTTCCTGTAGAGAAGTGATGGAACTGTGAACGCCGATCCTTTGTGATGTGAATCTCTCAAGGACTCACTAGACATTTTGGTCAAAATATGGTTATCATGATCATAAAGCACAGAAAGTAAATATAATGTTAAAAAAAACTTTTAAAGTACTTACAAATGATAATTAATAGAAAAAGAAAACAAACAATAAAATAACACACATATATATATATATATATAAAGTCTGTAAAACAATATGGCATGTAAAAACAAATTCTTATGAGTGAAATTTTATGGAGTCTCCAATGCATATCAATATTGTGATGACATTGCAATGAGTGTAATTTTTACATAGAAGTTTTGTTGAAATTAATTTTGCATGCATGACAAACTACTTCAAATCATCTATTTTTTTACGATATGCGTGGATGGCTAATGAATAATTAATTTGATGATATGCATAGTTTGATTCTGTTAAATGCATATTTTCCTATACATGTTATTCAACAATAAAACATGGATTATACTAATGAAAACATGTAGGTATGTATTGCTGAATTTTGAATACTTTCTAGATACAATGAACTCATTTGTTAGAAAAACAATATCTAGCTTTCTCAATGATCATTATGAGGGTTCTGTAATTGGCTAAAATTTAAATCACTACATCGTCTTGCTATAAATCATAAATGCGTCCAGTTCGATTCTACCGCTTCTGGTTCCAAGGGACACGTGGCGAGATGATGAAGTTGCATAATAAGTATTTTGAAGATATTTTTTTTCACTAATCGGATAGAATACCAGATAATGATTAAGCTGCTTATCTTGAGAAACAGTTCCGAAGATATTTGACGTTGGGATGAACACAGACACACATATACATGTATATATATCGGTGCTAAATATACGTATTGTGGACGTGTCCAACTAACAAATTCTTTTCATGATTTGCTTTTCCGATTATTCCCGCGTTACTGCAACTTAAAACAAATCGCTTCAGATCCCATTTTTTGGCAACTGTCATCTGACTGTACAAGTTATTCGCCCTCTCTTACAGGTACTGGTAATTATTTGAGTATTTTATGTCTTAATGTATGTGGTTTAAGACCTAAACTTCTCAGCCCAGAATTTCTAGACTTCATAGAAAAATACGAAATTATTTGTTTAGTTGAATCAAAAACTGATGGTACAGATATTTTAGACATTTCAAATTTTGATTGTTACACAAAGCATAGACACGAGTTATCACGCTTTAAATCTGGCTTATTTAGAGAAAAAAATTATGAAAATATTGATTATGTAAATGAATTATGTACTATGTTTGACGAAATACATGTATCTGACATCTGGAAAATATTGAATGGTAGAAAAACTCAGAAAACTGTTGATAAAACTAGCATAGATGAACTTTTAAACTTTTTTAAAGAATTGAATGAGGAAGATGAATCAGTTGTACCAGATTGTTTGTTTTGTGAACATGATTTGAATATTATGTTATCCCATATTGAATCAAATACTTTTATTAATTCACCTATTACTAAAGATGAAATATTACAATGTATAAAATCATTGAAGCGTAACAAATCATCAGGTTGTGACCATATTGTTAATGAATACATCAAATCAACGTGTGATTTTATGTTGCCTTTTTATGTGAAATTGTTTAATGCTGTTTTTGAATCAGGTATTTTTCCTAGTGATTGGTTGTGCGGGGAGATAATCCCTATTTACAAAAACAAAGGAGACGAATCACTGGCTGCTAATTATAGACCCATTACTCTCGTATCATGTCTTAGTAAATTATTTACATCAATAATCACTGATAGATTAAACACTTATGCAGACGAAGTAGAATTAATTGTATGTAACCAAGCTAGTTTTAGAAAGAATTTTTCTACAAACGATCATATATTTTCATTATATGTTTTACAATACTTGTTCAAAGGCACTGGGAAAATATTATTTTGCGCGTTCGTTGATTTCGAAAAAAGCTTTTGATAGGGTGTGGCGGATTGGTCTCTGGAATAAACTTTTGATGAGCAATGTTGATGGTAAATGTTTTAGAATAATTAACAACATGTATAAAAGTATTAAAGCAAAGATTAGATTGAATAATAATTTTTCTGACCAATTTCCCTGCCAATTGGGAGTCCGATAAGGGGAACATTTGTCACCTTTTTTATTTTCCATTTACTTGAATGACCTTGAAATGTTTTTATTAACAAGAGGTGCTGCTGGACTTCCGCTTGTGGAAGAGACTTGAAAATGAAATTCAAATCTATGTCAAGTTACCTTTGTTACTCTATGCGGACTGGTTAAATGCAAAGGTATTACAAACACTGAAGGATCAGAGTATACAGAAATGGAATGAACTTTTATGTAATTCGTCAAAAGAAATTAATTATTCCATCTTTAAAAATGAATCAAAGGACTAAGACCATGTTTATCAAAATTCGGCCTAACGTCCAAAGTGAATAATTTTTTGTTAGAAATATCCTCTAACATGTTCTTTTCCTATAATGTACTGGTTTTTATACGTAGAGTTCGTGAAAGAACACTATTTTTAGGTTTACATTACTAGTATAAATCCTATAATTTGCTCTACTTTTTAAGATTGCGTCATACAACGTCGCTATATATTATTATATTAGAAGTGGTAACGTATTGTAAAACATAATTATGCAATGAGTGGTTTATTATATAATAAGATCTTGAAAAAGAAATTTTCTCTCCCAATACGCAATAAGGTTATTTTACTTATAGCCCGAATGGCACACCATATTTTTCAATCTCCTTCATTCGGCCATTTTCACACACCGCGCCGTTAGCCTGTTTGCGCTGTTCGTGGAAGTTGCAGAGGATGTACTCATCGCATTTCAACGTAAGTTTCAGAAATATGAATATACTTCACCTCTACTCGTTAAACTGTATAACCAAATAGGTGTACCAATTGCTCTTAAAAATGATAAACAAGTCGCATGGAACGAATAGTATGGTGCGCATGTGGTGTGTTGACATAAACTCATAATATTCACGCATTGGGCTGTTGGAAATCCCACAACAAATCTGTTAACTGTTGTCAACATATATTTATTGTTTATCTATTATAATTATATATTGTTAAGATTTAAAATTGTATGTATATCAGCTGATCAGAAAAATCAGCTGTTTCACGATCATGCCATTTTCAATTCCAAGTGCATGACCTTCTCGGGTCTATTTGAATTTTCTTACATGATGTTTGACTCACTTTACACTTTGAACTTTCCATGTATCATTGTATGGTCTAAAAAGTATTTGTATAGGTTAAAGAGACATATAATTGTATATAGATGTATATTTCCATAATGGTATATGTCTCTGGGGTAACATGTAGGCCTGTGGGGGGGTTATAGGTTGAATAATTTTCGAATGATTTGGTATTCTAGTATTCTGCTATGTTTAAACTTAATTTAGTGATTATTTAGTAATCAAATAAAAGTTATATGATGAATCGATACATTTCTTCAATTTACTGTAAACAAAAACTGTTTCTGTGTTTTGGAATCTGTCTGGTATTAGTGCATAATAAATAACTTCATAAGTCAATAAATATATTCTTGTTGTAGTGATGACATTTGCAAAATCTGTGAGAATAGAAAAAAATGTGTTAGGGTCAACAGAAATTTTTAATTAGGGTAGGTCGGGAAAGTGGAAACCAATTAACATATATATATATATATTGGCCTTACGCGGAAACATGGATTAGAATAGTCAGAATGATTTTTACATTCAATAATTTTTAAATACTTAAAAGCACCATTAAGCCAGGAAAATCATAAGAACAGTTTGGTTTTATAATTTAAATGTGCCATATTTCAAGATAAATTGTAAAACATGTCAAACTTAATTTCAACAATTACACTTACAACTGACATGCCTGCATTGGGATTAGATATAGAATCACTCAGAGAATGTTGAATTTCATGGGTACTACCATGATTTAAGCATATATTTTTTATCTCCTTTATATTATTGAATATTAAATTTTTCCATACATCTCCCACAAGAAAGAGTATGAAACATAAAAATATTTTGTGAATTTGCTGATAATTGTGAAGTAAGATAATATATCAACATTAGCTACAACAAAAATTATTAGATGGGGGATCAAATTCAAATGAAATGTTTGTGTATATAATTATTTATGCAGAAATGTACATGCAGCTAAACTGTCCTCTATTGTTTAGTTGAAGACATGTCAATCTCCCACCGAATACTTAAATGTAATTTTTCTGAATTTTATATCAATGAAAATACATGAGGGCATGAAAGTACAACTTTTATATGAATATTATAATACAGGGGTTCGTGTTTGTCCAACTATCTATTTTGTATTGCTTGTAGGAGTTATGAGATTGATCACTGTTTGTTATCTTCACCTTTCATTTATGATATAGTTTTGATAATGATATAATACTGGAGTAATTTGAATTTCAGGATGATATAATATGTACAGCAAAAATTGATGGCAAGGGTGACATGAATCAGATTGACAAGAATTCATATAATGCTATCATCACTGCCATCAGATTCATACATAGCTTCCTTGTTGTGCCTGCCAATAGCAAGGTACCAGATTATACAGCAGTTATGTGGAAACAGATTCCCACAATAGGGGGACCAGATTGACACCTACATTGTACAGTATCAGGCAGTTATATCAGAACTGGAAAAACTGGATCCAAACAAGACTATATTGCTTGGAAGAAACATGTCGACTCTGAAGTTTACCCTTAATTTCACATTACCATTACTCCTATTTTGAAATATAATGTATTACATTACTTGAGAGTGAATTTACATTACACATTTACATAACATACTGTCAGATATTAAAGAAATGGCAGAAAAATTATTTCTGTATTCTGATTTTTAATTATACATTAACATAAGTACACAAAATATTCAGCAATGTTAGGAAACATATCTATTAAGTTATTCATTGCATTTGATTGTCATCAATGTTTCAAATGCTTCAGTCAATCTCACTAATAAAATGAATTATTCTAAATCTTCAAAATATCATCAAATATTTGAAGTAGTGTAAATGTAATGAAAAATAATGTACAGTACAGTATGCATTACATTACCATTACTTGTAATGCAAAAATGGTCTATTACACCCGCATTACATTGAAACTGGCTGTCATTTAATTACCATTACCACAGGCCTGGTTCTGTCGAGAGGTATTGAAATTGTCTGTAGAGACTTTGTCTCAGGAAGTGGCCGAGATTGGTGGTGACAATTTTGTTGGATGTGAATTTACTGACACACATGTCTACACTTGCTACACAATATATCATGTGGTGGTTTCAACAAGAAAGTTCTTACTCTGCAGGAAATGATGAACAGCTAATGGATTCACATTTTTTCTGACTTTTCTTCTGTACATTAGATGCATTGGAAAAACTTTCCTTTCCATTATCTTTTGCTGGTTCATACTTTGAAATAAAATCAAGTCCGAAAATAAAGTATTTTGGTTGGGTTTTTTTCAATGAATTTTAAAAAATGTAATATGTAATCCTTGCATATTTTCTTGGTGTTCTGTGATTGCATAGGCCTATTGATTTTTATTTGTATTCAGGTATAATTTCATCTTCAGTGTCTTGAAAGAAATTAATTTTTCAATAATGCCAAGAAAAATGTAGTTAACAGTATGATTTAAAAAAAAAATATATATTGACACGGGTAGGAATTGAACCCGGATCTCCTGCTTGAAGGACGGGCTCTCTACCACTAAGCCACGGCGTACATGACGTCACTCGCTCAAAAATCCTCTATGCATTTACTTGCCCTAGTTAACGTTATACTTTCGAAATATCGGTAATAGTTTTAGTTATATCAATGCATGTTCTATAAATTCTTTTCATTTTGATCTTAGTAATTCTGTTGGTGTCGTCTAAATAAAAACTTTCTATAGCATTGAAGGTCCGATTTGTCGGACAGCAGATTCGTTTGTTTACGCATCAAAATTCTATAGCTTTTAGAATTCCTGCACAAACTTGTGATAAAAACACCATATAGGGGTGTATTCTGCATGGAAATGATGTAGACTCCACATAAGTATATTGTTTTAATTTTTCAAAGCAACATAATTGATAAAATACCCACAACTCTCACAAAAATAAATAATTCCGGATTGCTCTCGATTTAATTCAAAGTTGATATTCATCAACAGCACACCTTTCGATCCAAAAAATCGTTCGTGCAAAATTTATTTGTATTGATAGATTTTGATAGACTACAGTCAGTTTCTGGATCGAAGGTCGTGTTTTATATGAATTATATGACTAAATTTGAAAAAAGTGGAGATTTCTGCAGAAAACCAGACCGATACCGGTTTTGTCTTGTATAGAATTCCACAAGCTGACGTTTTGGCGGGGAAATCTTGGCACGTCGCGATGGTATAAAGATTATATTATCAAATGATAGCAATTTTATTTCAATTCATTCTGCTTTATTTTTTAACACACCACAGGGCCGATATAGCTAAACATGGTCTTAGTCCTTTTGAATTTTATTTAGATGAACTTCCTAAAAATAAAAGAGAAATACTCTGTAGATTTAGAGCATCAAATTTTAGATTACCTGTAGAGACAGGACGATGGTTAAACATTCCAAGAAATGAAAGAGTATGCACTTTATGTAATAATAATGATTTGGCTGATGAGTTCCATTATTTATTAATATGTACTGATGAAACTATTAAGAAATGAAGATTGGAAAACTTAGATAGATATTATACAAATAGACCAGACAGATATAAATTTAAACAGCTTCTTAATTGTAAAAATATTATTGTACTTAAAAGATTATGCAAATTTTTAATGGTTATAAGGGAGAGGGCATGTCCTCCATGTTAACTGCGTGCTATGTACAATATTGTATTATATATTACGAATTACTTCTCCACAATACACATGTTGTATGTATTTGAGAATAAATAATTTTGTTGTTGTTGGATGTCCAGGAGTCCGTGATTGTCCTCTAAATTTTGTATTCTCTATAGGGTATATGGGATGCATTTCTGTACTTTACCTTGCCTTGTTTATCACACACTGTACATATTGACCACGGACCATCCCTGGAGTTCAAAATACAAGTCCAAGAGAAAGACAGAACACGGACGCCTTGAAGCTAACATTCATCGTGGTTATCTAGCTATATCCGAGTGAATGGATCAATTACACATCCGCGGTTCACATATAGGGTTTGCTGAGTTGTTCCTTCTACGCAAATATTCCAGTTACCAGGTTGATAGTTCGTGCATCGTGCAATACTGGTGTATAGCTAGCTCGGAGACTGCGCTAAACTAATCCCTGTGACCCTGTGATAGTTCGTGGGTAACTGGTGTATTGTTAGCTCGGAGACTGCGCTACACTAATCCCTGTGATATGCAGCACCGCCGGTTGGGGGTATTGTTATGAGATCAGTTGCAGTTTTTTTTTTTTTGGCACTCTAGTTTTCCGTTTAGCTGTTACAAGTTTTTGTCATTTTGAATTTCCAACATTTCCGCTTGAGCATCACTGAAGAGACATTATTTGTCGCAATGCGCATCTGATGCATCAAAATTGGTACCTTTTAAGTTTTACATGCATACCTGTTCACGGAAGAACCCTCTTGTTGCCATTGAAAGGAATCTCACGGGAGTTTGCTATCGAAATCGAAATTCAACATTGTCTTTTCTTTGTAATAACCACTAGCATATTACCTTTCAACATATAAAAAGGCGCATAGTTTACACACTACATGTTCTGTATATGATCAGTTTCAGATTGAGGCAAGGTTGATGTTACAGGTGTTTTAACAGCTTCATTTAAACTCAGCATTTCGCAAATCATATTGTCGTTAAAACAATCTAATTCACAAAATGGCCTGTTATTGGAGAAATGCTAGCTGATGTGTTCCATATCAATTCATCATGTTTGAGTTATTTCCCTTTGGAGAACTGTCGTACAAAGTGAGGCGCAAGACAATTTGTTTATATGCGGGGGTAGGACAAATATTCATCACTCCGTAAGTGAATGTATATAGTAAGTTTTTCATACGTTGTTTGATTACACGAATTCGGCTGATACACAATCTAAGTGGTAAGTATTTAGGGAGTAATCAAATACATGGAATTCTTATATCACATTATTTCTTTGGGGTTCACGACAGATGTGACCGGTGGACAGGGGATGCGTACTCCTCCCATGTTCAGTGAGTTCAGGTGTTTGCTAGTAATTTTGCATTGTTTGTGGGAATTATGAGATTGATCACTGTTCTTTATCTTTATGTATTGGCAACTTCTTCCAACAACAGAGTGTCACTTAGGATTAGGCTACTGTGTTCACTAATTAAACACATTCATGATCTAAAATGATATGGAGCGACACATAATTCAGGATCGAAATATTCCGATATCGGTAGACAATCTGTGTGAAGCCTATCGTTGTTTATGACAGAACCTCCTAAATGTATTTATATTTTATCTTATTCTATATTTGACAGGATATATATGACTTATTCATCTTTAATGTACGATGCAATCAACATTGTAAATCTATGTTAATACAATTTTCCTGACATTTTCTTGATTTATGACGACCGTCACAGTCTTTACCATCGATTCAGAAGAACGTGATTGGAACAAACGATACGTATTTTCAAGTGGGTATCGAAGGGGGGGGGGGTGGTGGTATTTTTTGTCAGTATCAAAGAAAACTGATGGTTTAGGTTAGAACGTCAAACAGTATTTTAGCTAGTTACAGTATGACCTAATAAAGGTGATACTGTAAGACAGGCAGTGAGGAACAGATTACCATTGTGTCCTTTGGTGAGTCTTGGACGAAAATAGAGTAAGGATGAATTTATAATTGATATAAAGAAACTTTTTAAAATTTTTTTTTTCCATTTCAATACCTTACAAATTAGAATAAAACTACAAAACCTAACAAATAAATTCCTGGATGCTGCAGACTTCCCCACAACCTAAGGTTTTTGGACAGTCTTATCAATACACCTGAAATACTGATTAAGTCCTGCCAGCAAATATACTACGCAGTTTCTCTTTGCCAGAGTTATTTCCCCAACTGTACATTACGTCTTTCTTGTTTTGAAATCTTCAATCATCTCCAACAACTCGCAAGATCTTGTAAAAGATTTATGCTTATATATCGGTAGTGGTCACGTGGGGATCCGAGTTGAGTGGGTCGTTAGTACTTACTTGTCGTAAGAGGCGAATAAATGGGGCGATCCTTCGGAAGAGACCGCAAAACCGAGGTCCCGTGTCGCAGCAGGTGTGGCACAATAAAGACCCCCTCCTGCTCAAAAGCCGTAAGCGCACAGCATAGGTCTAAATTTTGCAGCCCTTCACCAGCAATGGTGACGTCTCCATATGAATGAAAAATTCTTGAGAGGGACGATAAACAATACACAACCAACCAATATATCGGTGGTGAAGATGGCACTTCCTAACGATGGACAAACGCAGTTTGCATTTTTCAACGTGGAGCAAATATTAAACTTAATATGTAAAGATTGATTGATTTTATCTTGCTTAATGTCTCGCTCGAGAATTGTTCACCCATATGGAGACGTCACCAAGACCGGTGAAGGGCTTCGAATTTAGGCCTATACTCGGCGCTTATGGCCATTGAGCAGTGAGGGTTGGTTCTTTAGCGTGCCACAACATCCGTTTTTAAGGTCAACTCCGAGGACCCGTGACATTCACACTTGATGCCGAGAGTTTAGCGGTGGAACTATCACTACCCGTTTTAACGACTTGGGTCTGTCGCGGCCGGGATTCGAACCCCGGCCTACCGCATGCGGGGTGAACGCTCTAACCTTTCGGTCACCGCGGCGGTTTAAT
>NC_079166.1:8438369-8483369 GCF_947568905.1 Ostrea edulis
CCGAAACAGGATACCACGATTTACCTTAAATTTGAAAATTTTAGGGGGGGGGGGGGGGGGGGGCACTGCTTTCCCTTCTTTACCTATGGGCGTCGCTGCTCGCTAGTTAGCCGAGTTGCAACGAAGTTGAACTCGGCTATTGGTTTGGTGATGCGGGCGGGCGGTTGGGCATCAGCAATTAGTTTCCGGATGATAACTCAAAAATTTAACCATCTTGTCAAATGAAACTTTGATATATTGTGTGGTACCAGGTAAGGAAGATCCCTATTGATTTTGGAGAAAAATGGTCAAAGGTCAAGGTCAGAGTGACCGAAAATAGAATGAAAATTTCAGAAATATTTAGTTTGCGGATGGTAACTCAGCAAGTTTAAATCCGAATCAAATGACACTTTGATATATTGTTGTGTACCAGGTAAGGAAGACCCCTATTGATATTGGAGAAAACAGGTCAAAGGTCAAGGTCACAGTGACCGAATATAGAATGAAATTTTCAGAAATATTTGGTTTCCGGATGATAACTTAGCAAGTTTAAATCTGAATCAAATGACACTTACAGATATTGTTGGGTACCAGGTAAGGAAGACCCCTATTGATTTTGAAGAAAATAGGTCAAAGGTCAAGGTCACAGTGACCGAAAATAGATTTAGAATTTCCAAAAAAATTTGGTTTCCGGATAACTCGAAATTTTTTAATTTGGATCAAATGAAACTTGGATATATTGTTGGATACCAGCAAAGCAAGGTCCCTATTAATTTTGGAGAACAAAGGTCAAGGTTACAGTAACCAAAAATAGATTGAAAACTACAGACAAATATGGTTTCTGGACAGTAATATGAAAAGTTTAAAACTGAAATTAGTTCTTCATAATTATAAATATGCCACATCATTCCTGACTTTACAATGTATACCATGCAACTCGGCTCATGCACCCCTGGGAGCATATATTGATTTTTTTAGCACTTCATTTCACGCCGACATTTCAAAATTCTTGTAAAACGCTTTGTAAGTTCTTATACAAACGTTTACCTTCGCTTAATCAATTTATGATGCAGAATTTTAAGATGAAATTGTTTTACCGCTTGTGAACAAATTCCCAAAATTTTAATTTTGATCATAATAAAGTATTTTCTTCCGATTTGTGGTGTTATCTTACATACATTATTTTCCGTTCCGTGTTCTGTTCCGCGTTTTAGGAACACCCGATTGCATCATAAGTTTGATGTTATGTGATCCGCTACCATTTCATAAATAGGTACTTGAAGGATGTCAAGGGTTTAAATGAAATGAATATAAAGTCCAATTCGCATGAACTAAACATATAATTTGTTTCCCAGAGCTAATACCATTAATTTAGCTAATAAGTATACTACATGTAGTAAGAGCTAAATTTGTGACCTTTCTAGACTTTCTGTGTATAATACATATGTATTTAAGGAATCACAGTCTAATTTGTCAGGTATGTCAAGTGATTAACTACAATGGAAAACGTGATAATCTGCATAATGGCGAAGCCATTAATTATGCATGTGTTATTTTGTTTTGCACTGTAGCTAATCATCTCACATACCCAACAAAGTAGAGACTGATTCTTTATATCTATATCTGAAATATCAAGAATGCTGCGCGGATCTAGAAATTTTTGCAAAGGGGGGGGGGGGTGAAGAGGAAATGCAGGGGCGGATCCAGGAATTGCTGTTACGGGGGGCACCACTTTATGAGGCAGGGTGTTTGGGGGCCGGAAGCTCCTGGATTTTACAGATTTTATAGGGCTTAAAATATGTCTCCTATTTATGTTATTTTTACTATTTTCTATCATTCTTAATAAGGTGAAATTAGTAAAATGACGGAAATTTTAAGGGTTTTTGGCCGGGTTGCACGAAGTGCAAATCCGGTCTATAGTATGGTGAAGTGCGGGCGGGCGGGCGGTTGGGGAAAGTTTGTGAAATCAACTCCTCCTACAGTTTTTTATGTACAACCTTGAAACTTTGCAGAAAGTAAGTATATATATTGAAGTTATGCACTATGTATTTTGAAGTCTGACCTTTGTCGAATATGGGCGCTACATCAAAAAGTTGTTACTAAAAATAGAGTTCAACTTGAAAAAGGTAAGTGAGATTATTTTTTGTGTTTAAATTTAGTTGCACTACCTCTGAGGAAAAATTCAATTATATATGAATGTCAAATTTTCTGGGCATGAGTTGTAAATTTGCAATATAAATAGAGAAATTCTGTTTCTTTATCTTAATAATTTGGATTTTAGCTTAATATTTATACAATAAACAAATGCAAGTACCTTTTTCTATGTTTTAATCGTTTTGATAATTTACTTTACAATTCTGCCTCCTTCAACACTAAGGCCATAACAAATCATAACAGTCCTCCAGATAACTACCACCAAATAAATCCCTACCCAAATTATTTACTCTAAATATTGCAACCCGGCCAATTGAGTCTTTGACCCATTTTTGGAAAAAATTAAGTTCTCCCAATGAAGTAATTCAAGAAATCAAAAAGATTTTGTCATTCATTTCTCCGGGAGTGGAAGAAATTATTCCTTCTTTTATTGTTTAGTACATCTGTCTAAACAAAATATCTCGATTTACCTTATTTGAAAATTTTAGGGGGGGGGGGGGCGCCCTTAAATCCGCCACTGAAATGAGAGTTGTTATAACGTACGTTAACATAGTTAAACGACAACTGAACAGGAATGCTATCAATTTGTATTTCTAAATTCAAATTTGGATTAATGTTATTGTATAATTATCAGCCGTAGATCTGTCACTCTTGATTTTAAAACGAATCCTGTTTTAAAATGCATTCCGAGTTACTCCCAGTAATTCATTTTTAAAAAAATAAATAAAATGAAATATTACAGATACAAATATAAAAGATAATTTGAATTATCATCACCTGATAGAAATGTTGACGCACAATTGTATAAACAATTTCCATCGCCTAGGATTTTGATAACTCTACAGTCATTCTCTCTCTCTCTCTCTCTCTCTCTCTCTCTCTCTCAGCGAACGGGGGGGGGGGGGGGGGTCACAACCCCCGTAACCTCCTCTAGATCCGCCACTGTGCCTGATAGAAACTGAAAGACACGTGTTAATGTTAATTCACAATCCCGGTCGCCCACTGACCTTTCATTTTGCATGAACCGAGCTTTATGAAAGGGTTAATTTTCAATCGTGAACTATAACAAATTATTTAAGAGAACACGAGCGTAGAATAGGGAAAAGATTGATGTGATGACCTGAGGTTACACATACAATGTTCCATTTATTGTCAATCAACTGTGGTGATTTACCAACAAATTGAGTTTATATTTGATATCATATTCTCATTTCGGAAAAAAATATTCCGGTATGCGTCATTGCATTTTAAATTGTATAATTATTGTGTGGATATGTACGATATATACATACATGTACAACATACTACGTAATAACTTGATAATGTGTTTTCGGTTGCATGTAAAATACAATTGTTTTATCAGCGTTTAATCATTTTCAACTGGGATCGTAGGAAAATTTCACGAGAACCAGAAGTAGGTATAAACATTTATAGAACACGGGGATTACACGTGCATGTGCCGTTGCGTATTACTTTCATTCTGAAACAGATCATGGTTAAATATATGTTGTGTGTGTGTGTTTTGATTAGTAAATCACGTATACTCATGTCTTTAAGTTCGTCCAAATTTTGTTTAGAGCCAATTTAAACATGACCTATATATTCACATACTTGCAGGGAATAGTACGGGAGCCCGTGGATGACACGACAGCGTGGAACAGTTTTCGCGATTGTTGCATGTGCATCATTCTTGCTACAGGTACTTGTGATGGCAAAAAAAAAAAAAAAAAAACAAAAAAAAAAAACAAAAAAAAAAACACCTAATAAGTTAATTTTGTAATTCAGTATATTGATATACTCAATGATTCATTATTTCCTTTTTCATGCATATGCTTACTTACTACTTGAAATAAGATCATTACATTCACTGAGGTAAAATGATATTGAATAAATAAGTAATATAAATGCAAACTTTATATGATTAATAACGATGCTACTGTTAGAGCGAGCGTAGCTACAATACATATACACGTGCGGATCCAGATTTTTCCCAGGGTGGTCCACCCATGTATTTTGCCCAGGGGTTCTAACCATATACTAAGAACTAAATCTTGTCTCGTTTATACACTTTGTGCTATCTTTCATGAGTTCAGTGCAGTTTATTTTCACTCAAACCATGGAATGGTACATGAGGTACATATTTACATATATACAATAACAGGGGTCAAACAAACGAAAAATCAAGAGAACAGACAATATTATTGATTTTGAAAATAAACATACACAGCTTTCTTAGAAATACTAAATCTTAAGAAGACATGAATTCTCATTGTTTTATTGTTTAGGGGCCGAACAATATTCTATATTTAAAAAAAGAAAAAAAATCTCTACGAATTTACACAATGCTTTACAATCCAGAATATAATGAAATTAGGGAAGAATGATCATCAAAATGCACTATGCCTATGCACCAGAGCAGTAATGAACCCGTAACTGGTGAATTTTCTGCCAGATTCCATTGTTCTATACATGATCTTGGTTATAGAACCAGACTGACCACACAATATTGCATAGTTTAATTAAATACATTATGTTTTTGTCAAGTAAGGTTCATATCAATCTATCGTGAGCTATTTTCATAGAAAACAATTACAAGAACATAACCCTCTAATAAATAGGATCGAGGTATTTGATAGAGAGAAAAACTATCTGCAGATTAGGCCTACTAACATGACTAATTATCATACAAAAGGGAAGGAATCTTTAAAATATTTGCAATGTGTATCTGATGGAAAGGTAGTGGAATCCTGAAATTGTATGTAATAATCTTCATTTAGCATTGAAATATGTTTGACCAGGTGAACACCGACAGAAGCACGGGAAATTATAATATACATATACATAATAGTAAGTAGAGGAAGACGTTTTACATGCATGTTTGAATTGTTATTGCGCACATGAGTCGAATGAACGGTATCATTTAAGAGCAGTATTTGAACAATAGTGTGCTTTAATAGTTATTTTATTGATACAGTGAATACAAATGATTATTAGGAAGTCACTCGAAGCTCCAAATTCTGCCCCCCCCCCCCCCCCCCCCCCCCCTTATAACACAAATGACAGATGTGCTTATTAGATAATGGTTTTATGAATGCAATCGTAATCCGTCCCCATCCAATAGTTGACCAAAAACAAAATGAACAATTGTTTATAATTTCAAAATTTTTAAACTCATTAGTGTGAATGTGTACACATAAAGACAGTTTTGTTCAGTATGACAATTTGTTTAAGGACAGGATGATAAATTCACGTCTTTCTTCTCATCAAACGCAATAATCAGAAACATAATGCTCTATCTGAATAACAAACCGAAAGCAACAGTTACAATGCACGACATTGTAAACAATAGCCTGATTTATTGATGAAAGAAATTAAGAACGCCATGAATGCCACATAAATATCGTATTGACTTCATACGATCAGCAGATGTAAGATATCTACTCTGTAACACAATCGTTAGGAATGACATTGATTATATTAACCTGACTGAGTCACTGTAACACTACTGTCATGCTCCACTTCCTTGAGTCTGTTTCATATTTCGGACAAACAACTCTATTAGTAACATCATTGTGTCAAATCGTTGATCACAGAGTAACGGAATGTACTTAGCTAATTCAAGTATGAATCTTCATAAAATGGTAAATATAGAACTAGGCAAAGCTATCAGAAGTAGAATTTTCGCTCTGACTTTATGCTGATCATGTTGTAAACCACTCGTAACTTTCCACTAGCCGTAAATATCCGAGCATGTGCGATTGACTGTATAGACCTACATCCACATCAATGCTCTTGCCTCGTTATGGGTCCTTCGTTCTGGTACTTTGTATATGGCTTATTCAAAACTAAAATAATGGAGTGAAGAAATGAACAGGCATTTTCTATTTATTCTATAATTATCTAAACGTATTTCTTCTGTAAAGATCAAACTCCAAATCCAAAATCTAAAATTTGTGACACAAAGATTCAAGCTTTCGGCAACGCGTATAGCAAATTGATGTAGATCCATACTAGTTTCATGTAAGACCCTCCCTCATTTTTAGCTCACCGGGAAAATATTGTTTGATCATGTCCGGAGAGCTATTGACATTGCCACGGTGTTGGTTGCAACCTAACTTTAACCTAGGCTGTATCTTTTGAAGGAAGGGGGATGGGGCTTTGATGATATATATATATATATATATATATATATATATATATATATATATATATATATATAGACTCCTCATGACCAGGAAGTTCGTTTAGTTTGACCTTAAATCTTGACTTGCTTTTCAAAAACTTAAATTTGAAGGCTGTTTGTTGGATTTTAGCAGATCGGTACCTGAAACAGGAATTGTCAGAAGAAAACGTAACTTGCCGAGAAGAGTTAATTAATTCAAATCATTCAAACAACTAGTAAAACACTCTTCCAAAAACAACACATTTCCGGGCAATTCTGACAAGTTTGTATGATTTAAATCAGCTTGTAGACCTTGTATTTATAACACTTGATAATCATTGAATTAATTTATGGATTAGAAATAAACCATCCACTATAGTGTTCTACATCTATTGTGATATAATTGTGTAAAAAAAAACAAAAAAAAAACAACAACAAAAAAACCGCCCAACTTTTTATCGCTTTCAAATCAGCTGAGGCGTATCCAACAATTTGCGAGGAGAGTTGATTGATAAATATTTGACCATATAAAGCCTAATGGATAAAAGATATATAGCATTCATTCATTTTATTCGCTCAAACCACATGTACAATGTAAGTAGTACATGATAACAGAGGTGCAATACAGAGATCTCAAGTACCAATACAAGTTACGTCAGACCAAGTAGTGTGTGAAGGAGAACGGACTAAGGATTAAGTTTTATGAATTGTAGGTCAAGACTGTTGAAATTTAAAAACTTCCACATGACAAATTAGTGTTGGGATTGCCCTACACAAAATTTTACAAACTGTGGCAAATAATCCATTGTCATAAATTTTCATACCATTTGCCTGTGATATCAAGCTTACAGTACATTTTGTTTCATAGGCAAATTAAATTGTTGTTTCTGTCATAGTAAGTAAAGTGACATGGTTACTAGTAAGCTTGTGCGTGCATTCTACTCGAAGTGAAGTGTTTATATTTTTACAAGCAGAAAAAGGATTATATTTTTGCTGTTGCATAAAACTATTTTCTCAGTCATTCTATGTATCATGACATGCAAACAAAGTCCGTGACGTTACATATATCGTTTTACGCTGGCTATAGTCAATGTTGCATTTCGTTATACTCGTTATAATGTATAAGGTGTTGCGATGTGTACGGTATCGTAAGACTAGGGTGAAATTGAGTCAGCTCACGTACATGAAAGGCGAAGATAATGAACAGTGGTCAATCTCATAACTCCTATAAGCGATCCATTATTAGTGTTTGGTGCACTGGCTATGGATAGATTATCTAAACTTGACAAATTCATTGGAATTAAACATGTAGTTAATGCTCGTAAATCCACAGCATTGTGTTTTTTTTATTTGAAAGTCATTTACACAGGGTATTTTCTATTTCTCTTGTAGATTAAATGGTTGGAAGGTAAACAATGTACTGCATCAATTCCAACTTTAAACAATGTTGCACAGTGTCCGAATACTGCAGAGGCGTGGCTAAATGCAGCAAGCCGTAAACGATGTGACGCGATAGCAGAGACACAAACCTGTGTCTCTGACCCTGCAAAGTTTGTCTACCATTGCTTGGTAAATCAGTGGCTGAATGGAACGGTGGAAGTATGTGCTCCAAACTGGATTTTAACAGGTGAGTTATTTTGGTACTCACTGGTAATTCCAATGTTATATATAGAAACATAGGGCATTTAATTGTGGATTTTCTTCAGGTTTAACAAGGGAAATGTTTATTGAGACGGACAAATCTAAAATGCTTTTGATTTGCAATTAATATCGTATTACGAATATTCATTGAGATTGCCAAATTAAGGATAGTTTGAAAATGGATATTTCGCGTACAATGTGCATGTACCGTACAGTTTGATAGCTGAACCAGTTAAAACAATTTTAAAAACAGTGAATTGTAGTTGTCACCATTTTTATATATTGTTTAATGATTTTCACTCGTAAAACGCAATTTGATTGGTTCATTTAAGGAATGAATCTAATTTTGACTTATGTTATACAATATATTGTAACTTGGGGCAGTTTACGCTTGATAATTCGCGAATTATTCCTTATAATTAAATATAAAAAGACAAAACTACACCTCACAAGTCTTCATTTATACAAAAAAGTGAACAATCACTGAGAAATAGAAATCACTTGCACCGCGCAAGGATTCGTTTAGCAACAGACTGAGGAAACGTCGACCGAGAAAATCGCCATCTTGGTTCTCCATGCATAACAGGAACATGTACTTTATTAATCAAATTTGAAAGGTGGTGTTTTCAACGAATCCTGATAATAGAAGATATGTGTAGGCTACATATGTAGGCTCAATGTTTACTGCACAGTGCAAGATGGACTTCTGAGTCGCTCCGGAAAGTTCCTGTCAGGTATCACAAAATACCTCATGCACCAGAAAATGCTGCATGATTTACGGTAGTTTGACTTTTTAAAAATTGTAACTTACCATAGCATGCAGCATTGTCGCCAATTAAATCCGACACAGTGAAATGTAAACAATTCACAGAATGCGATCCACATGTCAATCGATGTGGCGTGACGTCATTTGGTACATTTTGTAAAATGACGCATTTTATGCTTTGATAGGCGGATCAAACAATCTCACAAGTGGAAATGTATTTTATTATGAAACAGGAAAATTTGCAAGTACTTGCTATAACATTATTTCGCACGAGCTATCATTGTATTGGAGTTAGTATCGAGTTTTTACTGTGAATGTTTTGTGCAGTTTACACTTGAAGTAAAGTAAAAAAAAAAAACAAAAAAAAAACCAAAAAAACAAAAAAACAAAACAAAACAAAACAACAACAACAAAACAAAAAATATGCGCCTTGTTTGACATCGAGAAAAAGTCAAACAGAGGTATTTCATTGTACACGTTTTATTCCATTGATTTTCAATTTCACAAAAGGCCTACAACATAACGGTGCTGCGACGTAGATTTATGGAAAAAAACCCAATGTAAAATGCCGTCTTGGGTTACACCAAGGGGGCGTGCTCCCATAGCAAGTTACATTATACAATATAAACTTCTTTTTTTTTCCGGTGTGCCCAACCTATCAAATTGCGTGTTACAAATATATTAAATTATTAGACTGTATCGATATTATCCATATAATAATTATGTAAACAAAATTGCCGTTATGCCACGCCATATGACTTTATGAGGTCCAAGGATTAACATTACAATACATTTAGCCCCTCTTTTCCATTAATTTTGCTGCTATAGCAATATTGCTCCGCGTCATAAAAATTGTAATTTTTTTTTCTATAATTATTTATCAAATTACATTAACTCCATTTTTCTGCATTCAATTGCAAGGATACAGCATGATGTAAGATGAAACCGTTTACGTTCTACATACAAGCCGCTAAGTATATATCATATCATATGCGTGACAGTTACTTCTATTCATTCAGTATATTCAGCCGTCTCAACCATACACGTATTTTTGAGTTTTTGATGCAGCTGTTTTCCGGAAGGCTGACTATCAGCATATGCTTTAGAGAATAACTATCTTGAAGTCTCCATTTTCATTTGCGACCGTCGATGCCGATTTGACGGTAGTGAACAGAGTTTTACCAGCGACGCATTAGCGGATCTAGTAAAACGGATGTTTGCGACCGTTAGATCGGCATTAACGGTCTCAAATAACAAATGAGAAGATATCCATTCCCGTTCTAATGTATGCATTTTCCTTATTTCGTTGTTTTGTTTACTTTTCTTTCTGATATGAAATACGTTACAAAATGTTTTTAAAATACTCTTGACGTTATGATTTTTGCGTCATTCTATCAAGACGTCACAAGAAAATGCTTTCCCTCTCTTAACATTCGTGTATTAGCCAATCAAATTACAGATTACAAAACATTTACACTAGAATCATCAAAATTAATGCATTCAAATAAAAATGAATGTGTTTGATTATGATCGGGGTATGACAAATCCCTCATCATAGAACAAAATGATATACTATTACATGTATTTGCTTAACATTGTATAGGATATTGCGGATATTACGACACAGTGATCGGCAAAATTGTCAACGATGTTAAGAAAGACTGCACACTGTTCAATGAACCGTGCCCGACTAGATATAACTCCTCAGAGGCGTACAAATGTAAGTATTCTATACAGGTATTAAGATTTTTGTTCTCTCGCGGATATTCAACAGGTACTGGTAACATGCCATCACGGATATGTTTACGGTTTATTCTATGATTTCAAAATTAAGCATCAAATTTGAAATTGCGGTGACAATTGTATGTTTTTTATTCATAAAATGTTCATGTATCAAAATTAGATATATTGAATATGAGTCATTTTCGCCATTCCAGACCAAGAATGTTATCGAGTGACAAAGAATAGGAATGGCTGTGGTATTGAGAGGGATTGTAAAAGGTGAAATAAGATTTCATTCAAATGTTATACATTTTCAATGAAATATATACGTATTCCATTGCCTTATCAAATCTTTTCCTTTATTGAAAACCGCTGAAATATAGCAGTTCAGAAGAATCGTACTTAAAATGGATGATAGTGGCTTTCCTGCTTGCCGTAGTGTTCCTCGTCGCGTGTATTATCACTTGCTGGAAGTCAAAGAAATGTATGTACTTAACATCCATTCAGTCACTAGATCTACGAGTACTTTTCGAATTGATTCATTTCATTCAAACATATAAATTCTTTAACTTCAGATAAATATGAAGTTCGTGAGAATTCCCATAACGGTAAGTACTTAATGCTACATTACAAAACGAACTAAATAGATATGCTATGCACTATAGTATTCAGATAACAAAACGTTGAATTCCTTGAAGTTGAAATTTGACAAAAGTATGTTGTCCTCATACTAGTACACGTATAACGTGGGAATTGTCATTAAATGACACGTATTGTTGTGTGAGCCATGAGGGAAAGATAGACAAATATACTGATACAGACAGACGGACAGACAGTTATGTGTAGAGACAGACATATACACGATTAGGATTTGTAAAGAAGGGGACACTAATCACATATGATCCCCTTCATGAATTAAGTTACGCGTATACTTCAGATACAAATGTAGTAAAACCACTGTAATTCCTTTATTATGCGACACTATGTTATTTCTGAATTAGTAAAACAAGTATACACATGCACGATAAATCTAACTTCGCACTGCATATAAGGGCATGGTGGTTCTCAGCTATTAAGCGAATACGATTTATTTAATCATTGTCTTTAGATTCTCTTATGAAAAGGGACACTTCTCCGTTACGTCTCATTGACAGCATTCGACTTTTATTTCAGGAATACAGTATCAACGTGAAGAGGAGGTGACTATTAATAACGGAACACCAAACGGTAGGGGGCTATTGAACATTTACATTTGCTCTCTCCAGTGATTCGTCAGGTTAACGATTACACTGTGTAGCCAGTTCTGTTTGTATGATGTTGTCATTTTGTCATTAATACAAGATGCTATACATGGATTTTTATTGAAATATAATTTATGAATATATGAATAATATTTTCGTCCCAGGGCCTGACCATGTTGACCGTGTGGAGGCTTTTTGTCAAGATCCGGAGATCAGTGATGGGTGAGTAAATTGCAGAAAGAACGAATGAAATTACGAATTCCATAAATGTCCTTCAGATAATCCATGTTCTTCTCCTTTTAAAGGCTCGGCGAGCTGTTGATTGGAAGAGGTAAGATAATTAATTAAAATGAAAATAAACTATCAATGAGCCGATCCCAATGGTATCGATGTGCAATGAATAACAGTTACTAGCGACACTCGTTTCTTTAACCAATGAATTCTGAATGCCACACCAAAGGACGTAGGCAGCTGGCATAGTCAGTGTATATACGGACTCGCACTAGTAACTGTTATCTATTCACATCAATACCACTGGGATCGGCTCATGGATTGTTTTCATAATGTGAAATGTAATATAATCCCCTGTAAAATGTATGCATATTATGAAAGTACCCACCTATCCCATACCACTTAAAGAAAGTGTACCACTACACTGAAGCAAATATAATCCCACACTATCCACATGTTTTAATTTTTTATATTTTAAAGATAGTGTGCATCTTTAGACTTTGTACAAAGGTAAAAATCATGCAAATGTCATATTTCGTCTCTTTTCTTCTATTGCATGTCCGTCTCATCATAGCGGGCATGTTAAGTCAGGTCATTTATGAATATAAATTACACAGTCTTCAATACATATCCAAAACAAAGGAAGGACGCTACTTGATCTTTTAGAAATATTTGAGTGCTTAAGTACGAAGAACAAAAGTGACAAATACGCACTTCGGTATAACGTCATTTCATTGTTGTTACAACAGATTATGAACGCATCTTACAAAAAATGGAAAGCTCACAAGAAAATTAATGAAATCAGAATTAGATTTACATTACTTATCTTTATTATGACGTCACATTGTTTCGGGAATTTTATCCCAACCAAGTCTTGATGACCTGCTTTAACGTACCTGCGAACTAATTTACAAAATATTACTACACCTGTAACATTCCAATCTCTCACCAGAGGGCGCGCTACTCAAGCTTCACTTTCACCTCTGTTATTGTCTGATAAATAGTTCGACTAACCACATGATCTCGCACGGACAAAATGACTTTGACTCTAACAGAAAGGCACGTTTCTGTTCTTTGTGCAATGTCAGATTTTCATCATTATAATCTCGCTAGTTTTGTTTAATGTAGAGTCCATAGTTACGAAGTGAAAGTGAAATAATACATTTGACAAGACAAAATAGTTCCATAAATATGGAGGTTGCACTAACGTAATACAGCGTTTCGATACCTACCAATGTGTTTTAACTCATAAATGTATGTTTTATTTATGAAAATGATGCAGATTTATTTTATTTTATTTTCAAAGACGCTCTGTTTTACAAAATTCTTGTAAATTAGACGATAACAGAAGTGTTGTGGAGCGAAGCGTAACACCCTCTGGTGAGAGATTGGTAGCATTCATGCAAAAGTATCATGGAGTTTTGCTGCATGAATATTTCTATTAAAATTCCGTACTTGTGCTGGGTTGTTATGTAGATGAAAGGCGAAGACAACTCCTATAAGCAATAAAAAATAAATAGTTGGGAAAACACGGACCCCTGGATATACTAGAGGTGGGATCAGGTGTCTAGGAAAAGTACGCATCCCCTGTCGACCGGTCACACCCGCCGTGAGCCCTATCTCCTGATCAGGTAAACGGAGTTATCCGTAGTCAAAATCAGTGTGCTAAGAACGGTCTAGCAATCGGTATGAAACGCGTCAGACAGCATTTGACCCAATGATAGGTTGTATTGACAAACTAGGTCGTTATAACAACCTTAGGATTTGCGAAATGCTGACTTTAAACGAGTCTGTTGAAACCCCTATACCATCAATATGTTCGTCAGTAGCCTGCCTCGATTTAAAAACTGACTATACGCAGAACACGCTCTTGTGTATCGAATCAGTTGAGAGATGTAAACACCACACCGGTATGCAGGTGATAATGGAATACTGCTACATAAATATGGGAAGTTGACAAAGGAGAAGCTGAAATCATACCGTTTGTCATACAGTTGAGTTGTCAGTTTGCCGTTAATGTCTACTTTCAATAAAATATCTAAGTATGAAGCAGAAGTGGACGATACAATACGAGCATCATAACAGTCTTGTAATGTTAATTGTCCTCATTTATTTTTATGATGTCCGTTTTTTTTTTTAATTTAAGAAATTGACTATCACGGAAATCTGCCTAGGCAGACTTGTGGCAGGTAAGATTTATATATTTTATCTCGTCAAAACCACAACTACAAGATGAATGAGTTTTCTGATTGAAATACTGTTAAAATATATTTGGATTAAAAATCTCTTTTCATGTTTTTCAATTAAAATCTCCCTTTTTTTTTTAGTGGAAGCTCATCTGTTATACACTCAGGTAGATATGAATAAACTTTTATAAGATACTACTTAAAGAGGTTCGCACCTGGCATTTGGAGTAATGTTAAATTTTTGGAGACGTGCATTTTTTATTTCTACATTGAAGGAGAATGAAGAAATTAAAAAGAAAAAACTGGGGTCGCAATCCTTGTTATTGAGCTACATTGTTCTAAACATGATCTTTTTGCACTTAAAATTTACTCAAAATTTATTCAATTAATCTTGATTTATCAGTTGGTGTCAACACAATATAAGCAAAACAAATCAATCATTACATAAAACAGATATATAATCATGTCTTCTAACAATATAGATTTGATAAAATGTCTAATACTAGTAATGGAAATAAATAATTACCTTTTTGCACTTGAGGTACGAAACAATTCATGATATGAAATTTGAGAGTTTGGAAAGGAAATATTAGGAGTAATGACAATTTCTAAAATTTCACTTAATTTTTCAAGGTCTTGTCTTTAAATTTAAAATGGAACTAAAAAAGTGGGGGTGAAAGATCAAATTTTTGAATTGTTAGCAAAAATACTAGATTTCGATACAGAATTTCGAGTAAATTGATTTAAACTTTTTCAAGAATCTGTTCTGTTTGAAAAACAAAAATTAACCAAATTGATAAATTGCAATATTTCATGTTCCAAGTCTGAGCTACTTGTATCATAAATCATAAAACTGAAATACACATACATGTATAGAAGTATAAAAATAGAAGATATATTGGATGAAACAGAAACTGTAATATCATGCAGATCTAGAACTTTTCGGTTAATAAATCCTTCCGCCACAAAATATAGTCCCTGCCAAACCGTTTCAAATTTGAATTGACACAAATTCTTAAACTGTAAGGGGTTCAGTAATTAATGTTTAATATGTTTGCATACTTAGTTGTAACATCCTGCGCAGTTGTGCTCAAAAAGCTCAGAAGCTAACTTCTTTAAGTTTTCTTTCCCCCCCATTTAGTCGCCTCTTACGACAAGCAAGGAGTACTGAGGACCTATTCTAACCCGGATCCCCACGGGAAGAAATACACAATGCATAATGAAAAGATAAATGAGTGATTTTACGAAGCGGTGTTAATGGAATAAATGACTGGATACTCAGAATTCAAATGTTTACAGATAATTTTGAAATTGCTTGCCGGTTTTATCATTGCTAGAAATGCGTATATTGATGGTGAACTCTCATTGATTTCATACAAATTTTTGCATTCAAAAACTGTCACCTAAAGTTCCCAAGGTGAATAGTGTCAGGGCCCAGTGTCAGGGCCCAGCTATAATTCGACCAAAAATAGTGGGCATTTTTCCGAATTCATTTCTGCATAAATTGGGAAGAACTTTGGTAGGAATGTAGATTGATTATGTATACATGCACATTGTAGATATATTAGAATACAGAGTAGACTTTTATACAATTTGGTTTATTTTTTTTTTACATGGGCTAACATGGATACCGTATATATACATTTACTCTTTAATATTAAATTCGAATCCAAACGATATAATTGCCTTTGATTTGAGTAGGGTCATCACCCTCTGGAGCATAGGTGCCCTCGGGTGATAACCCTACTAAGACCTTATAGTTTGCGACGCTTCCCTTCTAAACAACCCATAACTGTATAATGTCAGCTGGTATTTGACAAGAATTCATCTCTAGCTGTATATATGGCAAAGAGAAAAGAAAAATGACATGCATATTTAGAAAGTTGAGATAATGTCATGCCAGCGAAAACTACCGCCATGTCATTAAGCATTAAATTGATATTGATGTCTCGTTTTCAATTTAGACCTCCTTGACACGGCCACTTCAGATGCGTTAGACACCGATAAAGAAGATAGGTCTTTATCCACGAGGTGAGACTTGTTGCAATTGTTTTCTACAAACGTATAATTTTGATTAACGTTGATTTTGATTCATTTGGGATTCTTTCATTTATGATATTTACTTTGACAATATTGTTGTAAGCCAAATACATGCAATATGAATGTGTTTGATAATAAGTGAGCACATCTTTAATTTTTCCTGTCTTAATGTTGTAGCCTTCCTGGTGTACAAGAGACTAGAAGTAAGCTTACATAATATCGAATAGAAAAAGTATGGTGACAAAAATATATATTCGTACTACAGTACATCTACATCATGTATAGTAGAATTGTACAAAACTGTAATTGGCATATCATATAACAAATAAATCCTGGTGTTATATATCGGTTTCAGTTAAAGCCTGTCATTTGGGAATGAGAATGCAAATAAAATACAGATGCAATAATTTCAAATTTTGAATTGAATATTAGATTCAACGCACAATATATAACTTGAAACAGGATAAACATAGATGTCAAATGATTTGAGTGCACTATAACACGTAAAACGATGACATCACATGAACTGAGAATATCGAATGTACATTGAATTGATATAGTGCACAGTATACACTTGTTGTTTATGGTAGTTTTTTCAGAAGGTGGACTTATTTATGTCTTTATGACAGTTTCTCCATTGTCAACGTCTCATATCTATGTAGCGACATTCCATTATCACTTGCATATGGTAAATGTGTCTCGATTCGATACGCAAGAGTATGTTCTGCGTATGATCAGTTTTTAAATCGAGACCTAATTTATGTTACAGGGGTTTCAACAGTCTCGTCTAAAGTCATCATTTCACAAATTCTATTGTTTTAAGGATGTAATTTATAAACACAACCTGTCACTGGGTCAAATGGTGTAAGACGTGTTTCATACCAATTTTAGGCCGTTCTTTACATACTGATTTTTTTACTACGGATTATTTCGTTTGCCTGATCACGATACAAGGCCCCCTGCGGGTGTGAGTGGTCGGCAGGCGATGTTTAATCCTATACATGTTATTCCACCTCTTGTGTCCAGGGCCCTTCTCTTAATCTTGTATTTTTAATATAAGGATTTGATTAGATTGATCATGTTTTGTTATCTTCATCTTTTCATATCAATGCTATGAATGGGTAGAGTGGGGCCACAATAGGGGATCAAAGTTTTACATGCGAATATGTAAAGAAAATCTCAAAATCTTCTGGAATCACCTGGCCATCAGAGTGTACATATAAGTGAAAGCTTCCTGATATAGAGTAGATTCAAAGTTCAGATCGTGGCCCCGGGGTAATTTGGGGGCCATATTAGGGGATCAAAGTTTTGCATGCTGATACATAGGAAAATCTTATTCTCCAGAACCACTGGACCAACTTCAATCAAACTTGATACAAACATCCCTAGGTCACGGGGATTCAAGTTTGTTGAAATGAAGGGGAGATAAATAGCTGAAATTTGCATGAAAGCTTCCTTACAGAGTGGAGATTCAAGTTTGTAAAATGACCCCCAGGGTTAGGGTGGGGCTACAATAGGGGATCAAAGTTTTACATGCGAATGTCTATGAAACCAAACTTGGCACAAAACATCCTTGGATGAAATTTGTTAATATGAAAGGCCATTTGCGTCTACAAGGGCATATGGTAATCAATGAATTTGTAGTCAAATTTAATAAATAAGGTTGATTATTAATGAATTCGTATTCGCTACCTTTGAACAGTTTTTAGATCACCTGCGCTGAAAGCTCAAGTGAACATTTTTGATCGCCTGTTGTCCATCGTCTGTCTGTGTCCGATTGTCCGTCTATAAACGTTTCACATTTTCGACTTCTCCAGAACCACTGGGCCAATTTCAACCAAACGTAGCCAAAATCATCCCTGAGTGAAGGGCTTGCAAGTTTATTCAAATGAAGAGTCATGTCCCCTGCAAAGGAGAGATAATCACAAAAATGCAACAACAAAAAATAATAATGGCTGGGGTCATTTAAAGATCTTCTCAAGAAACACTGAGCCAGAAGAGTTGAAATTCACATGAAGCTTCCTGCCATAGTGCAGATTCAAGTTTGTTAAAATCATGGCCCGTGGGGGTAGGATGGGGCCACAGTAGGGGATCAAATTATTACATGCAAATATATAGGGGGAATCTTTAAAGATCTTCTCAAGAATCACTGGGCCAGGAAAGTATAATTTTACATGAAAGTTTCCCGACATTGTTGAGATTCGCGTTTGTTCAAATCATGGCCCTTGTGGGTAGGATTGGGCCATAATAGGGGTCAAAGCTTTACATACAAATATATAGAGAAAGTCTTTTAAAATCTTCTCAAGAACTACTGGGCCAGGAAAGCAGAGATTTACTTGAAAGCTTCCTGATAGTGCAAATTCAAGTTTGTTAAAATCATGGTCCCCGTGGGTAGGATGGGGTCACAATAGGGGATCAAATTATTACATGCAAATATATAAGGGGAATCTTTAAAGATCTTCTCAAGAATCACTGGCTCAGGAAAGTAGAATTTTACATGAAAGTTTCCTGAAATTGTATAGATTCCAGTTTGTTCAAGTCATGGCCCTTGTGGGTAGGATTGGGCTATAATAAGGGGTCGAAGTTTTATATACATATATAATGGGAAAATCTTCTTCTCAAGAACCATTGGGCTACGACTGCACAAGTTTACATGAAAGCTTCCTGACATAGTGCAGATTCAAGTTTGTTAAAATCGTAACCCCTGGGGATAGGATGGGACTACAATACGGGATCTTTACATACTAATATATAGAAAAAATCTTTAAAAATCTTCTCAAGAACCATTGGGCCAAAGAAGTTTAATTTACATGAAGCTTATTCCTGACATAATGCATATTCAAGTTGGTAAAAATCATCGCCCCCAGGGGAAGGTTGGGGCCACAATAGAGATCAAAGTTTTATATGCAAACATATAGGGAAACTCTTTAAGTATGGGCCAAGGTTTCTCAGGTGAGCAATGTGACCCATGAGCCTCTTGTTTAGGAATTGGGTTGTTTTAAATAATTTTATGTATGTCCTTGTGCTGAAGCCTTTCCTTTAATAGATTATGATTCGTTAGCACTTTATGTTGGGCTCTCATGCAGATTATGTTTTTCAATGTGTTCATTTTGATATATTTTAAAAAGTGAAATAGTTAAACTGTCAATTATAAAAGTTCTTTGAAATATGATATTTTTGGAGTATTTTAAAATCAAAGTAGCAGTGGAACCGTCAATCGTTAATTTTGATATTTTTTTGTAATGTGAAATTGACCATCACAACAAACTAGTTTTATTTGACTAATTTTGATCAAACATATTTTGTATTAGCTGGGAGGCTTGCAAAGTTCTTTGATTAAAATGTTTTCATAAACCCATCACTGATACAAATTAGATGGGAAATTCACGTTTGTTAAAAGAAATAATAATTTTTCTTAAAAAGGTAGATATCAGGAGCAGGATGAATCTCATAACTCCTATACTGTAAAACTGATACGGTACCGATTTTGATGCACCAGATGCGCATTTCGACAAATCCTATAAGGAATACAAAATTAAGTGTTGGGCAAACGTGAACCCCTGGGTATACCTGAGGTGGGATCAGGTGACTAGGAGGAATAAACATCTCTTATCGACCGGTCACACCTGCCGTGGGTCCTTAGAAATCATGAAACATAGTTTTAGTATTAGTGGAATAGGATTTTCCAAGTAAATCTACTTTTATATTTGTATGTTGTACTTTGCTAGACACCAGAAGGAAAAGAAGAAGGAAGAAGAAAAACAAGCACCATATAGGTAACACTTCAAATATACAGTAGCTTTCACATCTTATTATCCCTACTCCATGTAAAATAGACCACGTCATAGGCCGTGGGCTTTAGAACATGAACTTAAATGTCTGAGTGTTTTCCTTAATTATTAAAGTTATTGAATACCTGTGTGAGCATAAAATAAAGTGAATACATGTCAACCCAGGGATAGAATACATTGAAAATATATGAATTGAAATGTGTAGCTTGGGTATTATTACTGAAATCATATGATTTTGCAAGCACTGCTACTGTATTGGTAAATAAGAAGACATATCCTCATAGATATAATGCCATGTATACATTGTACACAGTTTTATAGAATGACTGTCTCACATTATCGTTCTCACCTGTTGGAGCAAAGGTATACTTTGGGTTAACTTTATTTGAAAATGTTCACGCTACGTTCTGCAAGGAGACAATTTGCAAAATCATTAAAAATCCATCTTCATGTGGTGTGTATGTACATGTATGTTCACTCTATCTATAATTGTCAGGGCATTTTCAGGACCACAATGTAGGGTGTATATTGTAAGTAGGCATTTACCAAGGTGATCCTTGTGGCTCATAATTCCCTTGTTTCAGATGATTTTCGCGTTAAGGGAAGTGGAAAGACGAAGTAAGAAGAGATGACCTAATATACAGTTGAACTGGTACGATTACATTTTGCATGTTGACTCTTGGATATTCTTAACGAAAGAATGATATGCTCGCACATGACATTCTGTATATCATTATCGGAAAATGAAAAGTCAAATGGGATTTTAATGTTGACAAACTGATAAAGACTGAATTGCAAGTATTTTTAGTATATTTCATATTCATTTTAAAAGTATGTTGTCCGTCCTATAAACATAATATACTCATATTCAACATAATTTATACATTGTACCTATTCATTTTTAACGTAAAGGGCATTCAGTTACATGTCTAAATTCATTCTAAAGTACATGTAAATAAGATTTTTTTTTTTTAAATCTAACATTTGAATCAACCTGTGCAGTACTGGCTTATAGCAATCGTTATGTTCAAATCACAGTCAGGTAATTGTTTTCAACAGTGCTAACAATTCTTTTGCAGCCTTTTCCCGAGGAGCAGGGGCGCTGATAGCCCTCGGAGTCAACGTCCTTCTCTGGGTTTTCCATAGGCTGAGGACAATGGTCCATAGTTACCACTGACTGCTGGGGGCTATCCAAATGTGATACCTCCGATTGCTGTTCATACATCATTGACTCCATAGCCTCAGTGTCAATTGTTTCATAAAGACGTTCTTCCGAACTTTGAGAAAGCTGACGATCCACCGTATCATCCTTTGGAAAGGACAGTTGTTCTATTTTCTGGTCATGCCTAAGTGCCTCTACAGGAGCGTAATACACCGGGACTAACTCTTTCACAAGTTGATTTCCTGAACCCGCCCTTCTACATAACTTAACTATGATGACTGCAACAAAAATAAGAAGGACTGAAGTTCCAATTAGAATGCTGAGGATAGCAGGACTTTTTAGTAATGGAATTAATGGCATTGCATCTGTATATTCAGGTGGTCCTTTATTGTGCAATAGGTTTGCTGATTGGGTAGACTGAATTCCTGACTTGAGGATTTCTGAAACTCTGATTTCCTTTTTTGTATTGTATTTCGAAATTCCTGTAGCGGATACAACGTCCAAATCTTCATTAAGTGTCCTAGAGCGCTCTTGTGTGTGTTTCAGGAATGGAATGGTTTGATATGACGTATTGTTTGCAGTCGTTGCTCGCTGATCCGTTGTTTTATATCCCTGTATAATGCTAGTATGTACCGTGTATGGTGCTGAAAACAAAATAGAAAAATTATATGTAATAAATGATTTATTTATTTACCTACAGAGTATATATATGAATGTCATTTATAAGAATTACAGAGTGTGCTGAATCACGTAGTTTGTTATTTATTTCTTGAAAGAGGAAACACTTGCATATAAAGTTATCATATTTCTACATCAGAGATAAGTGCTATTATCACATTTATATCGTTAAATGACTTGTGCAGGAAATGATGGTCATAAAGAGTTACTTGAAATAGTTTTACATCCTGTTGTAATGTCGCAGAACTGTTTTTCACAAACACAGAACAATTGGCAGTTGACTCCGTAATTTGGATACCGGCATTGATGGATACAATTAAAGCCAAAGTAACCTGGCTGGCATTCTGAAACAACCATGTGTACATCTAATAACAAAAGCATTACCGAACTCCTATTACACGTTCAGACGATTCTCTCTTCTTTCAGATGAAAGAGAAGCTGTATTATATGTGCAATATGTTATCATGGAATGGTTTTTTTTAGATGCTGCCATTTTGATTCTCTCTTCTTTCAGATGAGAGAGAAACTGTATTATATGTGCAATGTGTTATCATAGAATGGGTTGTTAGATGCTCCATTTTGAAATATACCTGTGGCCTGTGAACACCCCCTGGCTATATTACAGGATGTTACGTCACAATTACATATATGTTGACAGCCCTCGCCGTAACTTGGATATCGGCATGTATGAGAACAGTTTTCTCCTATGTATCCCGGAAGACATTCTACAAATGAAACAAAATTAACTATTTATTGATCGATAAAACTATCACAAATAAACGCGTTGCTTCCTAAGTTTTCAGAGATGAAAATGGAAAATAATTAACTGTACTTAGTCTACTGAATGAAATATACAAACTATGAAACTCATAATGAAATATCACAAATTCACCCACACAAGTCACTAAAATAGAAATAAGGAAATAATGCTGATTCACTAAGAAACTCATAATTGGTAAATCACCGAGATAGTCATGTCTGTTAAATCACTGAAATTTTCATAACTGTTCACTCACTGAGATACATGCATCTGTTAAATCACCATAACTGCTGAATAACGGAGATATTCATATGTCTGATATCGCTGATATATCGAGATACTTATAACTGTTTAATCACTGATATATCGAGATACTTATAACTGTTTAATCGCTGATATATCGAGATACTTATAACTGTTTAATCGCTGATATATCGAGATACTTATAACTGTTTAATCACTGATATATCGAGATACTTATAACTGTTTAATCGCTGATATATCGAGATACTTATAACTGTTTAATCACTGATATATCGAGATACTTATAACTGTTTAATCACTGATATATCGAGATACTTATAACTGTTTAATCGCTGATATATCGAGATACTTATAACTGTTTAATCACTGATATATCGAGATACTTATAACTGTTTAATCGCTGATATATCGAGATACTTATAACTGTTTAATCGCTGATATATCGAGATACTTATAACTGTTTAATCACTGATATATCGAGATACTTATAACTGTTTAATCACTGATATATCGAGATACTTATAACTGTTTAATCACTGATATATCGAGATACTTATAACTGTTTAATCACTGATATATCGAGATACTTATAACTGTTTAATCACTGATATATCGAGATACTTATAACTGTTTAATCACTGATATATCGAGATACTTATAACTGTTTAATCGCTGATATATCGAGATACTTATAACTGTTTAATCGCTGATATATCGAGATACTTATAACTGTTTAATCGCTGATATATCGAGATACTTATAACTGTTTAATCACTGATATATCGAGATACTTATAACTGTTTAATCGCTGATATATCGAGATACTTATAACTGTTTAATCGCTGATATATCGAGATACTTATAACTGTTTAATCGCTGATATATCGAGATACTTATAACTGTTTAATCGCTGATATATCGAGATACTTATAACTGTTTAATCGCTGATATATCGAGATACTTATAACTGTTTAATCGCTGATATATCGAGATACTTATAACTGTTTAATCGCTGATATATCGAGATACTTATAACTGTTTAATCGCTGATATATCGAGATACTTATAACTGTTTAATCACTGATATATCGAGATACTTATAACTGTTTAATCACTGATATATCGAGATACTTATAACTGTTTAATCACTGATATATCGAGATACTTATAACTGTTTAATCACTGATATATCGAGATACTTATAACTGTTTAATCGCTGATATATCGAGATACTTATAACTGTTTAATCGCTGATATATCGAGATACTTATAACTGTTTAATCGCTGATATATCGAGATACTTATAACTGTTTAATCGCTGATATATCGAGATACTTATAACTGTTTAATCACTGATATATCGAGATACTTATAACTGTTTAATCACTGAGACGCACATTCAGTCAAATCACCATGACCCCATTAATAAATGCATCAATAATGCCAATAAACTCCGAAAACGCTTGTGACAGAGTTACAGCTTGCAGATTTGATATTGTTTCACATCTTAGATGAAGTCCGTTAAGCTGTGATTGAAGTAGTATTACAACTTGATTAGTAATTATCGTGATTGAAGTAGTAATTACAACTGGATTAGGAATTATCGTGATTGAAGTAGTAATTACAACTTGATTAGTAATTATCGTGATTGAAGTAGTAATTACAACTTGATTAGTAATTATCATGTTTGAAGTAGAATTACATCTGGATTAGTAATTATCATGATTGAAGTAGTAATTACAACTTGATTAGTAATTATCGTGATTGAAGTAGTAATTGCAACTTGATTAGTAATTATCATGATTGAAATAGTAATTACAACTGGATTAGTAATTATCATGAAGTTAGATAAAACATACTTTCATTTTCCATTTAGCAAAGAAAGAAAGAGTGAAGTGGTGAACACGCTTTGACGGAGATAAACTAGTGCGAATTTTCTTTTCAAATAAACGATATGAAGTAAATCCGTAAATTAGGATTATGTTTATCGATGCTTCTAGAAAAAAAATTATTTTTAGCAATTGTTGAAGGAACAAGAATTATATATGCCCGTTCGTTTCTTCAATCTGTGATTTTAGTCTTGAATCAGTTGTATGGGAATTCGCAGAACGAAGAGATGATATGTGTTAAGAATGCGGAATATTGAATTTGCAAATATCTTTCTCTAATTACACTGTAATTACTGTCATATTTAAATTCATTACTAAAAAGAAGAACTCAATTTAACATAGCAACCAAGTTCCTCACAAATAATATTGCATTTTGAGATATAATTTCTTATTTTCATCAGCATTCATCATTTTATTAAACAAGTAAGAAAAAAAACAAAACCAAAATGAAATGGAAGCTTATGAACAGTAACTTATTGCGTGTACATCTTTAATCGAATTAAATTAAAAAAATCATTCTTACAACGATTTATGATACCTCTTTCATTTGAAAAAAAAAGAACAAAATGCACTATCTAATTTCTAATACGGATGTGAATAACCTATGTTAAAAGGAACAAAATTTGAAGGTCCAAGTCACTTCCTAATAATCTATTTACTGCATATGCCTTGCATCAATAACATACGGTACCAATTTAATTCCTTATCTTTCCTGCTCATGAAAATATTAACAGTTGTGAAGGAAAAACTTACTGTGCGACTACAAATACCAGAAGTGGTGTAAATCAAAGTTGGGTTCTAAAATTTCTAAAGAACTTTTAGTAAATTTGAAATCACAAAACTCTTCTCAAATCAACATCAAAGCGTATGCCTTTTCAACACATTCGTGGACATTCTTCACGATAAATTAAAGACTAGACTTTCTGACATCAGAGACAGTTGCTTATTCAAAGAAAATGGAAAACGGAAATATTAATATCTAGTGATCAGTCATCCAACAACTTACTTTGTTAAACACCACTCTGATTCCAAACACAAGTACTCTGAAGTTGAATTAAAAACTATGCTAGAGTTCCTCATTGACAATGTCTTCGTGGTCTTTGGTGGTCAGGTCTTCCAACAGTCTATTGGAATTCCCATGGACACGAAATGTGTTCCTTTGTTCGCTGACCTGTTTTTATATTCTTATGAAGCATAATTTATTCAAAAACTTCGAAGCGAGAAGAAGAAATATCTTGCTGTGGCCTTCAATTCGACATTTAGATATATCGATGACGTATTATCTATCAACAATAATAACTTTCATTCATATGTTGATTCGATATGTCCCTGTGAACTCGAAATAAAAGACACCACAGAGTCGTTCACTTCTGCCTCATACTTAGCCATTTTATTGAAGGTAAATATTACCAGCAAACTAACAACTCAAATTTATGACAAACGGGATGATTTCAGCTTCTCCATCGTCAACTTCCCATATTTATATTGTAATATTCCATTATCACTTGCGTATGGTGTTTATATCTCCCAACTGATTCGATACTCAAGAGCTTGTTCTGCGTATGGTCAGTGTTTAAATCGAGGCAGGCTACTGACAAACAAGTTGATGGTGCAGGGGTTTCAACAGTTCCGTTTAAAGTCAGCATTTCGCAAATTCTATGGTCTTTATAACGATTTGTCTGCCCATACGACCTATCATTAGGTCATATTGTCTGATGTGTTTCATACCGATTGTTAGGCCGTTCTTGGCACACTGATTTTGACTATGGATATGTTTACCTGATCAAGATATAGGGCTCACGGTGGGTTTGACCGGTCGACAGGGGATGCTTACTCCTCCTAGGTACCTGATTCCACCTCTGGAATACCCAGGGTTCCGTCTTTGCCCAACTCTCTCTTTTGTATTGCTTATAGGAAAGATGAAGATAACGAACAGTGATCAATCTTATGAGAGCGATCACTGTTCATTATATTCACCTTTCATTTATTTGAATTAAATATATCGTTCATTCAACTCAAGTGCACAACAATTGGAATTGTATTACGTCTTTCCTCTATGCAACGTACATTACTTGATTTTTTGCGTTTGCGCGGGTGCTCATCTAGTATCATATAAATCAACAAAAACCTGCCACGTAAAATCACCAATACACCCATACCACAAATAACTTTAAGTGGTCTGTCGGTGTGTTCATGGGATCGGCATGTCGCGCAGTTTAATAGTGAAGTAAGTAAGTTTTATTTAAAGTCGGAAATATTTACAATAAACACAGGCCTTATTGGTCACCTGAGTACTAGTGAAAAAAAGTATCACTAGTCCCAAGGTTTGTGAAATCTAGAAAAAAAATCCTGTTCTGAATATCTCAGCTAAATTCTAATGTTCAGCAACAGTATCAAACAAGACGTGTTCTTAAAACTTCAATGCGCTCAAAAAAGCAAACACTGATGAAGGGCTTTAAATGATATGATAGTTGTATTAACATTAAAAGACTAATTTGGACCCATCCTCGAGTCAAAACTCTGGGTTGTAAAATTACGTTTTTTGTACTTCCTTTTCTGCTATTCCTAAGTATGCATTTAGATTTTATACAGTATCAGCAAACTTACAGATAACTATTGTATACTAAGTTTGGCCCCACCCTGGGGGTCAGAACCCCTACCCCGGGGATCATCAAAGTTACAATTTTGGTAAAGGAGTACCTGCTTTTTCTAAACACCCATTTAGTTTCAATTTAGTATCAATAACACTAAAGAAGATGCAATTAAAGTGTTTTACACATAACACTATATAGTAAGTTTGGTCCCACCTGGAGTCAGAACCCCTACTCTGGGGATGAAATTTACAATTTTAGTACATGTCTTCCTGCTCTACATCACTATGCATTTAGTTGGTTTTTTTTTTTTTTGTTTTTTTTTTTACACGTGTGCGGTTCTTGAGAGGAAGATTTTTGAAAATTGGTCAATACTGGGCAGTTTTTGCCCCAAACCTAGGAATCCAGGAGTGGTGGAGTCCTGAAATTTACAATTTAGGTCCCCCTCGATCCCAATGATGCTTTATACCAAACATGAAAAGAATTGGACTGGTAGTTATCAAGAAGAAGTTAAAAATGTTCAATTGTTAACGCACGACGCACGGCGGACGACGATGGACGACAGCCAATTGCAATAGGTAACCTGAGTTAACTCAGGTGACCTAAAAAGTTACCTACCTCTGCATTTTCCATTTTGTGCACGTCTGAAGATAATGAAATAGCAATATAATTATTAAACGTATGTTAATCTATTTTTGAATTACATGTTAAAAATATAATTCTTTTTTTGGAAAAAAAAATCAGACATTGAAACCTTGATATACTCACCCAATGCATCGTTGGGTTGAATAAGATACTGGTACTACGGGTAGGAAACAGAAAATTGTAAAAGAACAGATAATGCTCTTTTGTCGGTAAATTTTCATAAAATAATCGAATTGCATGATTTCTTTACCCACCAATTGTATTGTTTCTAAACTCAGCTAACAAATTAATTCGATTGTACAGTGTATGTGGATTTTATCCTGACAACGAATAGACAACAGGAAGAATTTCTACAGCTTAAGTATCTTATTAAAGTATAATTATTCATTAGTGTTTTGTGACCGGATCGAGGACATTTTTATCGGTGATCAAAGTTCACAGACAATGCATGCCTTTTTCGAAAAAAAAAGAAGAATATAATTACCAATGAACTTCGCAAATATTGAGGCAAAAAGAAATATCAGAGACAATATCTGCTTTCTTTAAAATATATCAATAAAAATTGAGGAGGTCTTGTGAAGAATAGACAGTAGTGTTCATATAAACTTAAACTGTTTTTATTTGATTTAACGCCTAATTTTACACAGAGTATTCAATGGCGTTGTATATGTATAATACAAAAAAAATTCAAAGAATAAACAATACATTATATACATGCAAACAAACTCTACATGAAGGTGAAGATTACGAACAGTGATCAATCCCATAACTCCTATAAGCAATACAAAATAGATAGTTGGGCAAACACGGACCCCTGGACACACCAGAGGAAGGATCAGATGTCTAGGAGGAGTAGGCACCCCAGAATAGCATTGTGCTTATAGAATATATAGTAAAGGACTTCAGCTTTCCAAGACGACACAATTGAAATTGAGATAAAAATCGAGGAAACACAATGGTGTGGGTGAACTTTTATACAACACATGACTATTTTTAGTGTAATATTAATATTTGACAAGTACTTTTATCCTGGATATAAATCAGGAAACAAATGACATTGTTCTATTTGAGCTAATGTATATACTAGTGCGCAGTTCCGAGGGAAGATGAGAATCTGAAGTAGATTTAGATCTGTTCATACTAACAACAAAAAATTAATTTTAAAAAAATCCCAAAGAAACAAAAAAACATCTCACATATGTATTTGAATATAAAGTAGAATGACCAACGACAAGAAGATTGTCAGATTTTCGGGACGACCTTTCCCTTTTTCAGGACAAACGAAAAGGTTTTCATTCTAAAATCATAAAATTGAAAAAGACAAAAAACATAAACAAAACAACTAGCACTAAACCAACATTAAATCTACAAACATATTTACACTGCAAATTATATGTTTATTGTTTTGTTTTTGTTTTTTCGCTTGGAAATCAATGCTTTCTGAGGAGCGAATTAAAACACATGTTCATCAAATGGGCTAACCCAAGATGTGCGAGGTACTTATGATAGACTTTATTATTTCTAGGGAGGACGCGTGAATTAATATGAATATTAATAGAGAAGTAATTCGTTTGAAAAATACTCTGAAATGTAGAGTCACGTTATTTCCCTTAAAATTTCTACTTAGACCTCTAATAACGTCTTCTTTGACTTGTCTACTGTATTCACCTTAATAAAACCTATAACCACCCCGAATCTACAGAAAATCTATTCCCTCTGGACTTGGCTCCGTGCACGTAGAATTTGTTCCACAGAAAAAATATCAAATTCAACGAAAGGAAATAAACAAAAATTAAGAAAACGCGGTTATTTTTTGGCACGCTGTTTTTGGCTATATTTAGCTCTAAAACTTCACTGTTATTTCGGATTTCAAACATTTCGGTTGAGCATCACTGAAGAGACATTATTTGTCGAAATGCGCATCTGGTGCATGGAAATTGGTATCATATAAGTTTTACATTATGACCCCTGGGTCGAGGCCTCTGCTGGTGGACTGTTAGTTCCCGAGGGTCTCTACAGCCCAGTAGCTAAGTACTTCGTTACTAGCTTTAAAATACGGATGTATATTTAATTGCTGTTATGAAATTTAGAAATTCATTTCAAAATTAGGAATTATCTCCCTCATGCATAGCTCTTATCCTTGGACGAATTTGGCTCCACTTTTTTGACACGCTGTTTTTGGCTATACATGTATTTAGCTCTAAAACTTCATAGTTATTTCGGATTTCAAACATTTCGGTTGAGCATCACTGAAGAGACATTATTTGTCGAAATGCGCATCTGGTGCATCAAAATTGGCACCGTATAAGTTTTACATAATGATGTAGAAAAAGAAGTTAAGCAAGTAGATAAACTCGACTTATCAAATCTCCCAAACTATAGAAAAAAGACGAAGCAGGGTAACCGTGTTCCCTTTGTGTTAAACTATTCTAAAGGACTTCTAAGCATTCATCATTCATCTTTTTTTTTTTTTAGAAAAGAAAATGTTTGCGAGCCATATGGTGCTAAAAAGTGTGCTTTATGTCAGTGTGTCATCAAAACCAATCAATTTGAGAACTGCAACGGTAACAAATACCCTATCAAAAATTATATCAATTGTAAATCCAGCAGTGTAGTTTATATAGTGTTTTGCCAAAATTGTATACCGGAATGTGGGAGAAACTCGGGTAACTTTATACCAAGGGAGTGTTTTGAACTTGTCATTTATGAGACTAGAAACTGATGGCTATGTTGCTATTCATTTCTATACGGATTCTCACAGTAATGACGATTATTCTATAATATGAAGTGTAAAACTTTACAAAGATCACATTTATTTAACAATTTAAATGTATATATTGATGTATTTATTATTAACTACTTATTGTAATATTTCTTGTTTGTATTCACTTAAGCCAAAAGTTAACTGGTTTGTGAACAAGCATTTCTAATATAATTGGTTAGATTACAAATATATTCATAAAAGGATAATTGTTTAAAAAAAATTAAATTACGTAGCAAGTACATGTATTTGCATCGATGTAGTAAAAATATTCAATAACCGAATCATAGTAATACTACAAGCACACAGGGTATATCAATCAAATTCTGTTTTGTAACACATTAATCACATACATATGGTGTTTATATCTCTCAACTGATTCGATATGCGAGAGCTTGTTATGCGTATAGTCAGTTTTTAAATCGAGGTAAGCTACTGACAAACACGTCGATGGATTCAACGTCTCGATTGAAGTCAGCATTTTGCAAATTCTATGGTCGTTATAACAATCTAGTTCGTCAATACAACCTACCATTGGGTCAAATGCTGTCTGACGTGTTTCATACCGATTGCTAAGCCGTTCTTGGCACACTGATTTTGACTGCGGATAACTTCGTTTACCTGATCAGGATATGGGGCTCACGGCGGGTGTGACCGGTCAACAGGGGATGCTTACTCCTCTTAGGCACCTGATCCCACTTCTGTGTCCAGGGGTCCGTGTTTGCCCAACTATCTATTTTGTATTGCTTATAGCTCTCTCTCTTTCTCTCTCTCTCTTGATCTTTGTCTTTCATACATCTAGAATCAGGAGAAAGGGACTGTCATCCCACTTTTTGGACACTGACCAGTATTTGTTACTTTATAGCGCAATAAAAAATGTTGCCCCCCCCACCCAGTAGTAGTAAATGAGAAGAATGTAAGCTTTATTTTTATATATATTTGAAAATCATGTCGAGAATAAAACTATTAAACCGAAGCATGATCATCAATAGTAAACTACTTCACCCCCACCCCTGTACGATTTAAGAAAATGAAGTCTTGACAAAATGTTTGTTATGGCATGCTCAGCAGAACATTCCAACCCAACCCCTTAAACCCCGAACGAATTATATATATGTAAGATTTTAAGATAGGGCTAAACACTTCCGTTTTATAAATCTTAATTTTTTCCGTGTCAGGACTATCTGAGTTGAGATGACAACTTCCCATTTTTCTTCAGGCTGCCATGAAAAATTTATGATACCTGCCTGTCACTCTGTCCTGTTTGAAATACACACGCTGACTAAGCGATACATGGATGTCTAAACTCCGCCTACTGCATTCTGATTGGACGACAGTCAGTCAAAACAATTCGTTGACAGTTTTTGGGAGATAAGGCGATTCCACACAGTACATGACCTTGAATCTCCATACTTGATAATGATTCCCACACTTTAATGGAAGGTAAAGGGAAATGAAGGACGGATCCCAAATTATTAAGATAAATCATCGTTTAAAGCTGTATGGTCCGAATTACAACACTGTTTTCCATCTCGTAAAACGCTATTAAATCATCGCACATATGTAGTTATTAGGCTGTATGACATGTCATGCATTATTTTACTTGTTTTAACCAAAATTATTTAATTTTAAATCGGTGTTTACAAACAACTCTGCCATTTCAAGTGACAGTCACGTGACCAGTTCAAACTTTCAAATCATCGGTGGTCTTATCTGTGTAAAGCCGTGCATTTTGTTACAACAGTACCGTGCCATAAGTTTAATATAATTAAAAATATCAAATATTTCTTAGTAATTCGTTGTTTTATGCTCTTTTCTTTCAACCTTAAAACTAGACAGTTGCGTCTGAGTTAATACATCATGTTGGGATTCCCCTGACGCGCGTGGGGCTATTTATAGACGTCTAACACTGTATAATGTATGCGCTATCTGGAACACCTCGGGCCGAATACACCGTGCTTTGGGTGAAAGGTCCGAGGTTTTCCGGATGATTTATGTATGTACCACACTATATTTACTTTCTGAATAATATCCTCACTGTTTTCTTTTATATGCAGATGTTTTCAAGCATCCAATTATGGGAAAGTTCATAACTTTGTAAAGTAATTAATCTGATTTAAATTAATCATGTACAAAAATAATACATGAACATCGGGTCATACAGCTTTAAATTAGACATGCGTTGTTTATTATTCGAAATTCAAATATTATTATTATTCTTTATTGCTGAAGACATACGTCATAAATAAAAGGTAAAACATAAACCAGAAAACATGTTCCAACAATTTCAACAATGTCTCGATATAGGTGGCCATTCACACGCGGACAAACGACGCTGAAACCGGATCTAACAAAGTGTACATTGAACAAAAAAGTGTTATTACAGTCACAAATGACAAATAATGGACTTGATGAGAAATTCAGCAGAATATACACGATGAATGTATTTCATGTTTCACTTTGAAGTTAGTAACAATTTTGTTTTGCAGATTATACATAATTATTCTATGTAACTACACAGTGGCATTAATGTATACTTATGTAGAAAATAGATTAGTATACATGTATGTACATATATACATATTTTTAAGTCCGTGAACACTGCGTGTACCCTTTGGTCCGTTTTAGATTTCATTTCGTTGAAATTCCATGCAATTAATATCACGCTAGATGGAATGATATCAATTTAAGTGGAGCACAGTTACTTCAAAGCGTCATAGAAGTGTTTAGATTCGCGTTCATTGGCATTTTGTTCCTTTTTCGCAAAGGCTAACGATTCAACATAGTCATTTTCTGAGGCTGCCTTCTTTTCCTTCATGTTGTCTTTCCCGATTTTCCCTTCATCTAAGTCTTCGTAATCATGGTCCACCATATCGTCCACCTGACCAATTTCTCCGACCATCGCCGTGGTTCTCATTTCCGAGTCTCCTATGCTCATTATCAACCGGGTACCTGTCATCTTTTTCCAAAGAAATCTTGCAGCGACAGCGGTCAGTATCAGACATAAGAATACTATGGCTCCAATGAGGATGGGAGTTGTCTGAAGCCCCTGATTAGTTTGTGGTGTTTTATCGGTTTTATCGGTAGACATCCAAAGTGGACTCTCTGACACATTGCTATCCCGAGGAATAATTTTTCTTTTTTCTAGAAAAATAGAAATTAGATATTCATTGAATGACAACTTTTTGGAAGTGGCTTGGTGGATTAGATTTATAACCAAGGAAATTTCAAACTGATAAAAAAAATCAGTCACCAGGTACATACAAAATGGTGATTCATAGAGAGTGCAAATAACATGGGATTATGATGCTCGGTATAGAAACATACATTTCAACCCAATATTGAAAAGTTGGTGGATACAGATTGTCTATTTCTACAAAAAATATATTTGTAGATAATTCACAATACAATGGATTATTTACCACAATGGTTTGAACGGTTTGTTAAGGATCTAAATTATTGGCGACGAATGAAATGAAATGGGATATAAACCTCGATCGATCGATCGAGAGAGAGAGAGAGAGATAGAGAGAGAGAGATGAAATACAGACCACCTCGGTACCCACCACATCCAGTTGCCAAATTACAATATTCCTCAGAACAGTTGCATTCTCTCTGGCAATGCTTTCCATAAGCTGGATAACGACATTCCATGGAACAGTTTATCCCAGTGAAACCCGGGAAACACTCTGTAGATAACACAGATTAGTAAACGTACATGTATCAATGTGATTATTGTACAGTAATGATGAAAACGTATTGCGTGTGAATTGTATGAAGTGTGGAATCTGGCAACACATGAATGAAGTAATGTTGAATTTGTTTTATTCTTATTGTTTTTTTTAATACAATACCATATATCTAATGTTAGAATTGTACATGGAATGTTTCAAGTGTGTCCCTATAAAAATGACCGATATATAAATAATTTTATACTCTGTCTATAAACATGTTGGGCACCGTCGCATTTTTGTAGGACATTTACAAATGACTAAAGTACATGTTTAGCGTGACTCAAATCTTTGATGTTTTGGTTATACTCTAGATAATTCTAATACTACGATTTATTACGAAAAAATGATACATGTATCATAAAATTAACTTTACTTCGGTATAATGACCAATTATAGCGGCATGTTTCGTTAGGAACGGCGTGTTAACGTTGGACTTGATTAAGTGAAGCATTCTATATATAAGCTATAAATTGTATTCATGTGTCGCAGATTTATATAATTACACCCCCCCCCTCAATTAAAAAGATTTATCGTTTTTAAACAATGTATTATGAAATTAAGTGATAAAAAAGAAACCAACATGAATAAAGCAATTGAAATTTGGTAAAGTGATTGCCAGTTTGTTGACTTATTGATACTGATATAAACGATAGGTATATTCCCCTACGCGTTACAAATTCTGATTCAATCATTCAAAGTATACATGTGTGATTGTTTGGGTGAAAATATAACATAATCATGATGGGAAGAAATACCAAACATCCACTAGTATCCCTGTACTTATCTATATCACGCAAAGAGTGATGCAACGACTGGTCTTATATAGAACAATGCATTATGACACTGAGTTATATAAAAGTAATGGAATCGAAATAGAAATCATCATGGGGTAAAAATCTCATAAACAATATGTAAACGCATGCACTTTCATGTGGCCGATTCCAAATCAATTCAGGGTACTATACATTGAATATTCAATGTTTTTTGTTTGATATAGAATTTATTTCACGTGAGAGACAGAATGTTTTTCTATTTTCACGAATGCGAAGCACGAGTGAATATAATTATGCTAAAACAAAACTGTCTCACGAATGAAATAAATTTTAATCTTAATAAAACATTGAGTTTTTTCTTTATTACATTTTTCTTTGGATTTTCTTTCACCTTTTTCGCTGTCTCTCTATTAACACTCAAAACGATATCGCAATGTGAAAATAGCAACAGCGAACACATAATTTTTTATTCAATGGATAAAATACATTGTTTCACTGCTGAAAATGTAATAAATAATGATTTTTACTTTAATGAACTGAATTTAGAAACTTATTCATTGGAAAAATGGATATAAAATACGGGGGGAAACCGGAAGAGAAAAAACGACAAAGAAATTCAATTTCATAACAATGCCCACAATATTGACTGATTGCCAACTACTCAATCCACCGAATAGAAGAAAACAGTTATGTTAAAGTAAAATTAAAACAGTTATAATATCATTTAACGTGAATAAAATTTGTAAAGGATTTATTCCGTGGTTGTTGTTTTTTTGGCAGTAATTCTTGACAAGTGAGGTAAGCTAGACTTGCTTATGAGGCTCCAATATTCCTATTATTGGTAGAAATGGTTTTGGTCTGAGACAATTGTGATTCTTTAAGAATTCAGAGGAGTTGATTCTGATACCTTTGCATTCATCTAAAGCTCTGTCATAGAAATATCCTGGGCAGCAAATTTGTTCTTCATTTCTGGAGAAATTGAAGAAATCTCTATTGCAGTATGCAGTCATTCAAACAGATATATTGGTAATATCATTGTGCAGAACTTTATACACACATGAATATGAATCTTGTCAGTAACACAATAGAATAAATATTTTAATTACGGATTACAATCGAATTGGGAAGTAAATGTGAATGGGAGAAAGGTGTACAAACCTCCTGCACGCTCCCCTGGCAGAAACAATGACACATACCACCAGAATTACAGCAGTGGAAACAAATCCTCTCAGGAGCAAAATGCGATACATTGTACATGTAACTGTACACATCTACAGATACATTGATAAAACTATACGTCTAGGCCCGTCATATATACTGAGTAGATACAAAAGTACCACGTGATCGGATAGCGTTCGTGAGAACTCTCATAAATGTTGGATTCTGCATCGCTTTTGATACAATGTTGTTTGTTAAATTACAATCGGCACAATGTAACAGGTGGGGGTTGCATACTTTGAAAGCCATTAGAAGAACGCATTACGAATTGGAACAACATTTATAAAACATAGAAAGCTATCATGTTTAATATCGTATGACTTCCCCATATTCCAACGAATTCAAATTATTTTTCAATTGCTTTGTAAATAATGAATTAATATACGTATGTACATAGCACAGATATTGGAATTTCGCACTGTACTAATTAATAATGAAAGGGACTTTGCGAATTGAATGACATCAATCAAAATAACAGGGATTGTATGCAAAAATGATCAAAATATACTAGCGGACAAAGGAATTGTAGTTTGTTATTTTATCTCTTAGATTCATATACAAAATATTATGTTGCATTATGTATATCATTATTTGATACAATGCATTGTCCTTCAATTCAAATATCAAATCACCGATTATATCCATTATGGTTGATACGAACAGCCACTGGAAATAAGAGGTGGTGGTGTAAAGCAGTTGCACAAGTTTAATAGCGTGTATAACCGTCATTTGCATCGATGCATTCCTCACACCTACGACGCATTGAACACATCATGTTATGCAGAAATGGCTGAGGAATGTTCCACCATGAACGACACAGAACGTCCAACGTAACAGGGAGTTTGGCTCTTGACGTAGACATCGTTACATTTCATCCCAAACATGTTCTATAGCCATACATCCTGTGACAGGTAGCACATTCACATTTTGCTGCTGTAGATAGTCATTAACAACGTATGCGGTGTGTCTTGTGCATTGTCCTGCTGCAAAATGACGTTACTATGGTTGTTGTGAATTAATTGAATGACGTGATGGCATGAAATCTCATCATGGTAGCGTAAGCCGGTGTCCTATAGGGAGACTTCCCTCGGAAGACTGGCTATATAGCGAGCACCCCCCCCCCTCCCGGAATTAAGTCTGATTATATATATATATATATATATATATATATATATATATATATATATATAAAGCACTAAAATGACCAACGACACGAACAACCAGATTCTCAAACTTTCGGGACGACCCGTCCCTTCTTCAGGACAAACGAAAAGAATTACATAATGTGGCCAATATCAACAGAGAATAATAACAAGAATTACATAATGTGGCGAATATCAACAGAGAATAATAACAAGAATTACATAATGTGGCGAATATCAACAGAGAATAATAACAAGAATTACATAATGTGGCGAACATCCATGTTGTGAATCCGATACTTTGAGGTGTCGGGTGTTGCTGGAACTTTAGTGCTTATATATATATATATCCAAATTGTGTTTTTAAAAAATCACAGTGTCCGGTATGAAATATTAAAACAAATAGAATAAAGAGTACACAAAGTTAAAAATTTAACGCAAACGCTTTCATTTTATAATCCCCAGGCGTTAAATTTTAAAACTATTTTAAAATGTAACGCCTGAGGATATAAAATGAAAGAGCTTGCGTTAAATTTTTAACTTTGTGTACTGTTCATTCTATTTCTTTTAATATATATATATATATAATTTTATTATATATATATATATATATATATATATATATATATATATATATATATATATATATATTGATAAAGAGCCTTCTCCCGGGGAAGTCTCCCTATATAGCCAGACAAACTTCCCCCTTTATAGGGATTTTTATATTTATAGTGATATAGTGCCCCCTCCATACTTTAGTATCCAGAATAGTCCTTTTTGCTATAACTTACATGTGTTTAATTGAAATACAAGCACAGTTCCATTTATGCGCTTTAACAAAAACGGAAAACGGAAATATTCATATCTAGTGATCAGTCATTCAAAAACTTACTTTGTTAAACACCACTCTGATTTCACGCACAAGTACTCTGAAGTTGAAATAAAAAATATGCTAGAGTTCCTCATTGACAATATCTTCGTGGTCTTTGGTGATCAGGTCTTCCAACATTCTGTTGGAATTCCCATGGGTACGAATTGTGCTCCTTTGTTAGCTGACCCTTTTTTATATTCATATGAAGCAGAATTTATTCAAAAACTTCTACGTGAGAAGAAAAAATCTCTCGCTGTGACCTTCAATTCGACTTTTAGATATATCGATGACGTTTTGTCTATTAACAATAATAGCTTTCATTCATATTTCGATTTGATATATCCCTGTGAGCTCGAAATAAAGGACACCACAGAGTCGTCCACTTCTGCTTCATACTTAGATATTTTATTGAAAGTAGACATTAACGGCAAACTAACAACTCAACTGTATGACAAACGGGATGATTTCAGCTTCTCCATCGTCAACTTCCCACATTTATGTAGCAATATTCCATTATCACCTGCATATGGTGTTTATATCGCTCAACTGATTCGATATGCAAGAGCTTGTTCTGGGTATAGTCAGTTTTTAAATCGAGGTAAGCTACTGACAAACAAGTTGATGGTACAGGGATTTCAACAGTCTCGATTGAAGTCAGCATTTTGTAAATTCTATGGTCGTTATAACGATCTAGTTCGTCAATACAACCTCATATTGGTTCAAATGCTGTCTGACGTGTTTCATACCGATTGTTAATCCGTTCTTGGCACACTGATTTTGACTGCGGATAACTCCGTTTACCTGATCAGAATATGGGGATCACGGCGGGTGTGACCGGTCAACAGGGGATGCTTACTCCTCCTAGGCACCTGATCCCACCTCTGGTGTGTCCAGGGGTCCGTGTTTGCCCAACTATCTATTTTGTATTGCTTGTAGGAGTTATGAGATTGATCACTGTTCGTTATCTTCACCTTGCACTAAAACATCAATTTGTCAAAGTGTCACAATAAAAACAATCTACATGTATATGATCATCAACGAGTATGATGCTCTATCGTGACGAGCAATGAGGAGTGTAAAGTTTCAGCTTAAGGGTGTGGGGGACGGGAGGGGCGCGGACCAATCCTCAGAGACAATGAGTCTGAAAAGTAAGCCGTAATGCTTCCAGTGTGTTCATGGCTAAGCTTTGGTGGGGGCACGGAACGAATCCCCTGGTGTTATAGAGTAGACCCCTTCAGTAGGTTCCCTCTCCAGATAATCTACTTTATGCCTGGTCATTTAGTATACCTTTAGGAGAATTTAGGAGAATGGGGGATCCAAAGGGGATATTTACGTCCTATGTTGAAAATTCAACAGTTATATTTTATCCACTATTTCATTGATCACCATATCAAAGTCCCTTTAAATTCAAATTAAACTAGTTTTTATGTGTTGAGTGTAAAAACAAGAAAAGGTTCCTCATAGTTTCCCCTGGTGTTAGTTTGCACTATAACGTTACACGTACATGAATATACCCAAGAGTAGGATAACAAAATCCCTCACTTGTATTTCATTTATAAAATTTTCTTTTCTTCGTTAGGCTAGAAAAGTGGAATTTTACATGAAAGCTTCTGACAGAATAGATTCAAGTTTGTCAGATCATATTCCCCGAGGATAGAGTGGCGCAACGGTAGGGATGCTGATACATGCATATGTGTATAAGAAAATTCTTTTTAAAAATATGATATAAGTATTATTCTGCCCAGACACTGTGTCCTTGTACAGAGTACAAGAATAACTTTCCCTCTTTGTCATTTATGCTCCGAAAACCTGGCTATAAACCATCTTCACCCCCATCCCTTTGGAAATCTGGCTAACTACATATAACAACATCATCCCCACCGAAATATATGGCTATATAGCGAAATGTAATAGATATTAAAGATATGATTATTTCAGAAGGCAAAGACAAAACTTGGGATAAAAACACCATTCGGTGTATTTGAATTGATAGATTAAGATATCAGTAATTGATTTAAAGATACTATACATTCAACTAGTAGTTGTATTATCAAGGATATCTTGAATTCAGTGTGTAGACAGTATACTTATTTCATTAATGAAAAGGACCAATCTTTATTTTGAAATAAAATATATTGTCTTTTTGAAATACACATCGGTTTAAGTTCCTTTATTCAAAAAAATGATCCCGGAGAAGCTCATTCAATTAATCGTAGTTGAACGACTGATAAAGGAAGTTAGCTGTTCATTTAATGAATTATAGACATTGATAAAATTGCAACCAACCACGTATGTGTTTTGTAGGGAAAGTTACACTAACAGTGGTTAAGGTATATTGTCACCCATCTAAAGGGTATGACTATGGAGCACCAAATTAATATAAATTCAAATATAATATATTGACGGTGTTACTGTTTGGGCGAGCCAGCTACATATACACATATTTTGTAATGTCCATGTTTTGACCATTCGACCAGGCTCAATTCAAACAATATCTATGTATTAAATACTCAGTACATGAATGAAATTAGGCAACATAAGTGTAATGTTTATTAATCCGGAATCCGGAATTCAGACCGTAACGTTTTGTTGCTATAATGCAAGCACGTTTTCCCTATGTATGTGTATTGGCGGGAAGCCATGTTTTATATGGTTTTGTATGTTTAAATAAAGTAAACATAACAATTGGCGACGAGGATGGCCGTCTATGGAAAGATCGACACCTACGAGTTCGATACGAATTGGGACGAATATATCGAAAGGTTAGAGCATTTTTTCACTGCCAATGAAATTGACGATAATGACAAGATGAAGTCTATATTGTTGACAGTGTGTGGCCAGAAAATGTACGGACTTATTCGTAATTTAACGTCCCCGCAAAAGCCATCTGATAAATCATATGCCGATTTGAAAACATTGATTGCACAACACTTGAAACCTAAACCACTGGCGATCGCAGAACGATTCAGATTTTACCAGAGAAATCAGGGCAAACAGGAAACTGTGAGTCAGTATATGGCTGAACTTAGAAAGCTAAGTGAACACTGTGATTTTGGCGAATTCTTGAATCAAGCTCTACGTGACCGTTTAGTGTGTGGTCTTTCATCGGTGGCAACCCAGCGAAAATTACTGGCGGAAGACAAGCTTGACTTGAAAAAAGCCATGGAGGTAGCAATTTCTATGGAGCTCGCGGAGAATGAAGCCCGTAAATTAAAGGTTGACGCGCAGGATGTTCATGGACATGAAAGTGTACACAAAGTAAGTGTAACAAAAGGTAAACCTTGCTACAGGTGTGGAAAAACTAACCATACTCCAGACCAGTGCTTTTACAAAAACAGTAAATGCCACACGTGCAATGAAATTGGACATATACATAAAATGTGCTCAAAAAAGAAATCAGTCCAACGTAAGAAACAAAAAAGGAAGTCCAAGCTAAATTTTGTGTCCGAGAATCAAGAAGAGGATAACAGTGGAAATGAACATTGGCCTATTTTCTCACTGTCAGGGGAACATGGAAGGGTCAAGGAGATAAAGATATCATTGACACTGGAAGATGAACCCATAGAAATGGACTTGGACACTGGCGCTTCTATATCAGTGATATCGGAACAACAGTACAAGGCCAAGTTAGAGCAAAAAGTGACATTGCGTCCAAGTACTGCTATTCTGAAAACTTACTCAGGAGAAATGTTAGGAGTTCTGGGTGAAGTGAATGTACATGTGAAATATCAGACACAAAATAAATTCTTACCTGTTGTCGTGGTGAAAGGAAATGGACCAGCATTATTTGGTAGGAATTGGATGGAAGCTATAAAACTGGACTGGCAGTCAATTCATTTTGTGGCTGGGGATTTGAAAAAGTATTCAGTGTTTGATAACAAACTGGGATGTATCAAAGGTGTAACAGCAACCTTGAAAGTCAAGGAGGATGTTCAACCAAAATTCTTCAAGCCACGACCAGTGCCATTCTCTCTGCGTGATAAGATATCTGCTGAGTTAGACCGACTTGAGCGGACAGGCATCCTAAAGAAAATTGAGTGTTCGGACTGGGCAGCGCCAATAGTCCCAGCAATGAAAGCTGATGGATCTGTACGAATATGTGGAGACTTTAAAGTTACTGTAAATCCATACCTGGATATTCCGGAATACCCTTTTCCGACAAGTGAGGAGTTGTTCACAAAGCTAAATGGTGGAGAAAAGTTCTCTAAGTTGGACTTATCTCAAGCTTATAACCAAGTAGTTTTGGATGAAGAATCTAGGAAGTATGTGACAATAAACACACATCAAGGACTGTACCAATATACTCGTTTACCTTTTGGCATTGCGTCAGCTCCTGCTATTTTCCAGCGCACCATGGATACGATTCTCCAAGGTCTCGACAAAGTTGGATACATACTTGATGATATCTTAGTAACCGGTGCAAATGACAATGAACACAAACATATCTTGGAAAATACACTTAAACGATTAGATAGTTATGGTGTGAAGTTGCAAAAGTCCAAGTGTCAGTTCATGCAGGACCAAGTCGAGTACTTTGCGTTTGTGGTGAGCAAGGAGGGAATTAAACCTTCACCGAAGAAACTTGAGGCAATTCAGAACATGGAGGATCCAAAGTCTAAGAAGGAACTACAGATATGGTTGGGAATTGTGAACTATTATCGAAAATTTATCCCAAACATGTCAACACTTAGTGGACCACTTACACATCTGTTGGCTAAAGATGTTCCATGGAACTGGACTCAAGAGTGTTCTGAAGCCTGTGTCAAGGTCAAAGACCTGCTGGTTTCCTCACAGGTAATGGCTCACTATGACCCTCACAAACCGCTGGTGTTAGCTGTAGATGCTTCTGGATATGGATTAGGTGCTGTGATCTCGCATACCGATGGTGTGAATGAAAAACCTATTGCATATGCTTCACGAACATTGACCTCAGCTGAGAAAAACTATTCGCAAATAGAAAAGGAGGCCTTAGCAATAATCTTTGGAGTGACAAAATTTCATTCATATTTGTATGGGCGGATGTTCACGCTTATCACAGACCACAAACCCTTAACTAGCATATTTGGACCTAAGAAAGGCATTCCAATTCTAACTGCTTCGCGATTGCAGCGATGGGCAATTCAACTGTCATCTTACCAGTTTGACATTAAATATCGAGCTACTGGGAAACATCAAAATGCGGATACCCTCTCACGTTTTCCAATGGCGTGTGTTGACCAAGAGTCAAGGACACAGTTTGATAGAGAGACTGAACAAATTCACAAAATACAGATAAGAAACTTACCTGTGACCGCGGATAAAGTGGCTGCTGCAATAAAGAATGATGTGGTACTTTCCCGTGTAATGGAGTTTACTAGGAGTAGTTGGCCAAGTTTACAACCTGACACTAATTTGTTACCATATTTCCGAGTTCGAAATGAGCTTACCATTGAAGATGGATGTTTACTTCGAGGGATCAGAGTGATTATCCCCGAAAAGTACAGACAGGATGTACTGGAGGAGTTACACGTTTCTCATCCTGGAATGGTCCGGATGAAATCATTAGCCAGACTTCATGTATGGTGGCCCGGATTGGACTCTGATATAGAGACAAAGGTCTCTCAGTGTGGACCTTGTAGAAGTCAGTTACCAAACTTACCAAAGGCTCCAGCAAATCCGTGGTTATGGCCTAGTGCACCCTGGAAAAGAGTGCATATTGACTTTGCAGGACCTTTCATGCAACGTATGTTCTTGATAATCGTGGATGCGTATTCTAAGTGGATGGACGTAGTGATGATGACTTCTACTACTTCTGAAAATACTATCAATGCATTACGATATCTATTCTCCTCATATGGATTACCTGTGGAAATTGTTTCGGACAATGGACCGCAATTTGTGTCAGAAGATTTTGAGATATTTCTAAAGGAGAATGGAGTACGTCACATCAAGTCTGCACCATATCACCCTGCGTCCAATGGAGAGGCGGAAAGAGCAGTGCGTACCTTTAAGCAGGCAATGAAAAACATGGCAAGTGAGACTGGGACTCTGAATCAGAAACTTGCAGCATTTTTATTGTCATATCGCACGACACCTCATACAACTACCAAAACAACACCTGGAGAGTTATTTCTCAACCGCAAACTACGTACACGACTGGATGTTGTGAAACCTCACATGACAGATCGTATACAGCGGAAGTCATTGCCAGCTGAGAAGAAGGTGCGGGAACATCAGATCGGTGACAAAGTCATGGTTCGTGACTATCGTGGAAGTAAAGTTTCGTGGATACAAGGGATCATTGTGCGAAAACTGGGACCTGTTACTTACCGTGTGAATATTTATGGTATGTTGTGGAAACGACATATTGATCAGATTCGTGAATGTGGTATGTGTGAGTTAGGCAGTCCGGAATCCGTGAAACCAAATCCTTTAAACAGCATTGTGCCTGTTAATGCACCATTAGAGAGCCAAGGTGAACAATTAGATACTCCTTCTATCGCTGATGTACCGTCATGCCAGGATTCTGTGTCCAATAATCCGATTGTAGAGGACAATTCCAAACGTTCCGTTGTCAATGCGCGAAATTCGGACAATAATTCAGTACAACCGCGATATCC
>NC_079166.1:8488369-8515869 GCF_947568905.1 Ostrea edulis
TTTCAGATTGAAGGGGGTACGGTACATTGGGGGGGTGTCAAATAGGGGTGGGGTTTAACATAGTGTGTCCAGGGGTCCGTGTTTGCCCAACTATTTATTTTTGTATGAGTTATGAGATTGATCACTGTTCGTTATCTCCACCTTGCATAGAACTCTATGGGGAAAATAAATTTCAAAATTCAACAGATATAACTTGACAAATTATATATATGATAGAGTCTTGGGGTCTTCAGAAATGAATAAAGAATAACAGGGCCTACAAGTGACTCCAGTGACCTTGACCTATGACCATGAACATAAAAACTGGTAAAACTTTAAAAACAAGGACTAATAGTGACATGGAGTCTTCAGAAATGACAAGAGGATGGCAGGACCTACAAAACTAGTATCAAGGTCAAGTGAATCTAGTGACCTTGACATTTGAACATAAAATTTGTATTACTTAAGAACCAGGTCTGATAGAGACATGGGGTTTTCAGAAATGATGAAAGGATGATGAGATCTACAAATTGGTACCGCTGACCTTGAACATCCAAAGTCGTATGATTTTAGAACTGGAAACGATAGAGACATTGGATCTTCAGAAATGATGAAAGGGTGATGAGATCTACAAATAAGCAATGATTAGAAGATGATAAAATCTACAAACTAGTGTCAAGGTCAAGTGACTCCAGTGACCTTGGCCTATGACATTAGATCATAAATTTGGTACTACTTAAGAACTAGGTCTGATAAAAAGATGGAATCTTCAGAAATATTGAAAGGATTTATACAAATTAGTATCAAGGTCAAGTGACTCCAGTGACCTTGACATATGACCCTAAACATAAGTATGGTATGACTTTAGAACTGGGACTGATAGAGACATGGAATCTTCAGAAATGATAAAAAGGTGTAGTGACCTACAAACTAGTATCCCCATTGACCTTCACCTTTGACCGTCATTATAAAAACTTCTATAACTTTAGAACCAGGACTGATAGAGACATGGGATCATAAAAAATGATAAGAAGATGTTGGGACCTATAACCTAGGATCAAGGTCAAGGGATACCAGTTTTTTCTGAAGAAAAGAATGGGATTTTTTAAAAAGTTCAAATTAAAGCTTTCGTGATCTAGATATTTTAAATGAAGTAAAAATTGGCATGAATTTTAACAAGGGAGGAAAATAGTAGTACTCAAAAAGCTACTTTTATACAGCCAATACTTCGTTTGGGGAGACTTTATAATCGGTAGACTTTATAACATACCTTGTTTATACAGATTGGGTTTAAAGCTACTCTTCAATGACATTTTTACGAAAACTTGTGTAAAACACTTTTTATTTCATGACGGTAGGATAATCGATACATCATGTTGACACACAGTGAGGCGATTTCGCGGGCTAAACATTGGAGGAGGTGGAATTTCCGGAAAATGACCGTCTGACATACCTGTACCTAGACGTACATTGTGTCAGAACTTTTATCCCTTTGTTTCACTGTCTCATTACAACACAAGCGACGTCAGATGTTATGTACGTCTGGCTGTGGTAGAACAATGGGGTTAGAAAGGTCTAGTGTTGAGGATTCCGAGGTTTATGTAATAACAAAATAACTAATCTCGAGTGAAAGAGAAATAACCCATACTACAATGGTGGAGAACATAATCTACTTCGTGTTGGATGCCGTTAAGGACGCTCATGCGAAACGATATGATACTATGCCGATACGTTTGAAAAGATACATTACTTTTTAACGACACTTTCATCTATAATCAATAAATAATCAAGAAATAACTGATATATATAGTACAGTATGAATATATGACCTTTCTGGAGTGTTTATAAACAAAGAGAAACAAATACAGGTTCTTACAATCTGGTAAATCATCATCAATAATGTTCGTAATTTAGTGTGGATTTTATCGATTTCTCGCATATTACATGTAGCTGAAAAATACTGAGGGGGTTTCAAGTATTGTTGTCGGGTACAATGCGTGTCTTGAATTGATTGAGAGTTTGCATCTCTTGTCTTTGAATTCATCAGATTTCATTTACTGTATATACATGTAGGACATAAAATCACATGTCAAGTCTGCATTTTGAAATCGTATGATTAAGTAAAAAGGTGAACATTATATTTCATTCTTTACTTTTCAAAAACCGTATGAAAACATGTTTCACCCCTCTCCCCAAAATTGTAAGTTTACAAGTACATGTATAGTTAGATGTATCTGATTTTTATTTTGAGCGCTGGTTATATAGTACACGGGTTCTACATATTGATATTGTAACATGTATTCTGGTCCCCGCCCCCGCCACGTATTGATGACTCCTTTTCCGTCAAAGAAATCTAGATGATTGTTAGTTATACATTTTAATTAACTCTCACAAGTTTATCTGTTAAAAAAGCTTAGAGTGTCAGCGTCAAGTAGAGGTCGTAAGAGACGCTTAATTAATCATTAAAAAATTATCATAGTAATTTAAATTACCTAAAATTTATAGATTTTCAAAGACTTTCATTTTCTGCAAGTGCTGTTTGGGAATTTCATTTCTCGGTATTGCAAACGTAATAAAAAGATAGTATATAATTAGCCTACATTCAATGTAATACAAAGAATAGAAATTGGTAAATGACATTTAACTCTAATGATTGCGAGGTCATTCGCATTGACGGAAAATGAAAATCATCCAGAGAAACTACATTATATACAACCAGGTCTTGAATATGACCAGCACAGCCAGTACCTGAGTGACACGATCGCTGAGAGTGAATATTTGTATATATCCCAAAACGGCGTTCTAAATCTTTGATCCGGTTCTTGGTGGCCGGATCGGTTCTTAATACTCGAATGTCCAGCGAAGTATTCAAACTATTACAAATGTATAAATGATTTCATCATGTAAAACAAGTTAATATATTTTAGGCTACTTGTAACTTAGTCTGGTCCCCGCCCACGCCACTCAGTGATTACTGGTTTGGAGGACCACAAAACAAGTGATGAATAAGTGACGGGGACGGGGACCAGAACACATTTTACAATATCAATACGTGGAACCCATGTACTTTATAATTAGCCCGCAAAATTAAAATAAGATATATAGCTACTTGTAAATTGTTTAAACACATGTCTATTACTTGTATAAAAAGTTCTCATCATAAGGGATTTAACTGTAAAATAAAATTCGAGATTACTTTTCTATATAAATCCCAGAATGCCACACTATGATGCCCAGACATGCGCATTAGCTGCAAAATCTAACGTACAATGTATATGCTTTCGCCCGAGGGCGCTAGTAATTACGTAATTGTTTATCTCCTGATATTGAAGAGTTCTTATGAAATTATGCTGGTTTTATTTATTAGTGATATACAATAGGCATGGGCAGTTTATACATTTCACCAATAATAATGATAATACATGTAACAATCTAACTTCCGGTCAGACTATATAGGATATCTTCAATATCAGCAAATAACATTTACATGTACATGTATGTCATGGGAGTCGTCATTTGAATGGAAAATTTAGCGACTGTTTTTATTTTAGGATTTTCATTCCTAGACGTATCTAAGCAATGCAGATCAATTAATAGTGATAGAGAATTAGTTTGTAAAAGTCAGATCACTTATTAGAAGCAATCTAATTAAAATCACACTTCTTAGATCCGCGCCGTATACTCTGCGTAGCGATTGTGAGCGTATTCTATGATCTGATGTTACTTAGATTGTTATTAGAAGCCGACGACTGTGTCACCTAAGTACACATTAATTCCGTAGAACCGATCGAAGTTGGGTGTAGATATGTATTTCCAAACATGAGTTATGAAGGACTACTCCAAGAGTTAGTGAAGGCGCCAGTCGAGATATCCAGCCGAGTCGAATCTCAGCCAAAATTATCGAAATATCTCCACAAACACAATATATTTCGTCAGAACTCTGCAGCTACAGGACTGAGGCTATGTTCCTGCCTCCATCAGGGCTTCACTTTGGACAAATATGGAGGTTTGAATACAGACCCCAGGGTCCCATTCCATACATAGGTGTAAATTTAGGGCGTACCTTAGGCCAAGTAACTAATTTACGGCAAAATTTAGTCCGGCCTAAATCGCGTTTCAGAGAGAAGCGTAATACTGGGTGTAAACCCGAATCAGTACACCTGTCTAAGACCAGACTTTGAGCATGCGCAATTGCTATATGTTTTTGGTTTTGATACTATTTTAAAACATTAAGATTGATCGAAATGGTTTTAAAAGCTCTAAATGAATTATAAACGAATTTTGCTGAGAAATTAACGAAATATACTGAAGCGGTTGAGAGTTACTCCCCTTTGCAGTATTTTGTAAATCAAGAAATCATTGTATATAATCTAATTAACCTGTTAATTGATTAAAAAAAAATTACAAGAATTATATAAATAAGATGAAAATAAATGTTTGGTTCAGATGATCAAAGTAAGCTCAAAAATCGGATTCTTGCCTATAAAAAAATTATGCTAATTGACGTAAAGATTATTTGTGTGGGAAAATGGCCAAGATGTCAACATATAAATTAACCTGTTCAAATTGCAAGCTTAATTACAAACTAGAGACCATAGTCATGAGAGTCTGAACTAGTGTAAGATATCATAGTTATACTACTGTTTGACAAGTGCCAAGTTGTGTGCATAAGCCAAGTGGCAAGTGAGGGTTACCAAGTGATCACAGAGAGCCAAGTTGACTACGGGTCGTGTGGCCATACATTGTATGCATAAGCCAAATGGCAAGCTACCAAGTGGCAAACTGCCAAGTGGTGTGGGTAGCCAAGAGGCAGCATCTTGATTAAAATAGGCATAAGTGATATCTCTTTGTTAATTATAGCACTAGGCAAGTGACACAAGCATATCTGTATATTTGAATTTGTTTTACACTAGACAAGTGTCCATTATCTGTATATTTTGCATTTGTTATTATCCTTATAAGACTTGGGCAGACCAAGTACGACCCCAAGGAGATCGCTCGGGTCTCGATGTTACAATACTTACAAATGCAATGTAAGAGAACGGTCAGTATTTATTGGGGGTGTAATAGTCCTTGAATTTGTCCGGAACCTTTACTCTTCTCCTCCTTGAAGGTGGTATATAAATTTAATTTTCAATTTCATTATCACACCCCAGTATTCTCTATCAAATCATACATTAAACATGTGTTTAGACTTTAGTTAAAATCTGATCTGTATCCTTCAAGTTATGAACAACATGATATTCCATTTTTATTTTCTATGATTGAAATCCACACTCCAAACAAAACTTACATATAATATTTGCAATGGTATTCACAACTGAATACTTATTGTGATCTTTAATTACAGGTTTTAATATTAAAAATGTTCAAAGATCCATTATTTCATTGCAAATTGTCTCTAGTATATTCAACTTGGACATGAAATAAGACAGACATACAATTCAGAATTATTGTTTGTAAGATAAATAAGTTCCAGGATTTGAATTAAACGTTTGAAATACGTTTTTATATTTCATTTTCCATTGACATATTGATACATTTGCAATAAAAATATTGCTGTTCTATCATTGCTAAAAATAAAACAAGTTGGAGTTCTGTTAGTATGTAAGCCAAAGAAATATGCGTCCTATCGCATTTTGCACCGGTCTCAACTCGCCAACCGGTCCCTAATGGATAAATCAGTCAATATTTCATGATTACTTTAAAGCAAATACTTATCATTAGAGACGTGTTATGTGCGTAACATATAAATTAGAATTAAGGAAATACTTTTTCGTTAAAAAACATCAACTTTGATTTATTTTTCAAAAAGGAATTTTAATTACATCAGCAAATGACCACCCACCGCAAGGAAACGTCAAGGAAATGATTGAATAGTGTCGTTTGTTCTTCTGAAGAGTACGGCACATTTCAATACACTAACACACGTACCGGTGTGTTGATTCAGCCCCCTTGAGTTCTATTGAGGTTTGAATTCACTAAGCTGTAGTTGTTACATAAAATGAGTTTTCAAAGCATGAATAAATGCAACATCCAGCTATAATCGTAATTGCATCTATCATTACAACTTGGAACATATAAACATTGTAATTTATAGGTCAGTGGATACAATTTCTTTTTTTTTAAAACTTGGTTGATTGGAAGGAATACATTTCTAGACGGTCGACTCTAATTTCCCTTGGTAGTAAAATACATGTAGACTTATTCTAAAATATACCTGTAGCGTTTCACGTCCCGTGATTTTCGTACGAATGAAAGTCAAATTATTTTTTTTTTTTCAAAATTGAAAGTTTCCACTATTATCATCAGATATACATGTACAGCAGTTGCCTACAGCTTTGTTCCCAGGATATTTCATACAAAACAACAATGTTTCAAATACATGTAGTAGGTGTGACGTTATTTCTTACAAAAAATCAATGTAATGGATTCCACTTTAAAGCAGAATTTTGTTAAGTTTATAACGATAGGAATTAGATATTTCTAATGTGGATTTTTTAAAATCATTATTAGATGTAGAGTGAATTTGACCGGTCTCTGGAAACCCTTCCTCTTCGTAGCTGCCGCTATCTGCGTTGCTTCAAAATCAACACCGTCGCCATTATTCATTTAGTTGTTTACAGACTAAGAGTTACACCTAGTCATCAGCAGACCTCAGTGGCGGATTTAAGGGCCGGCTGCGCCCCCCCCCCCCCTCCCACTAAAATTTTCAAATTTAAGGTAAATCGTGGTATCTTGTTTAGAAAAATGTACTAAACGATTAAAGAAGCAATGACAACATCTTTTGATTTCTTGAATAACTTCATTGGGAGAACTTAATTTTTTTCCCCAAAACCCTTAGTATTTGGGTCATATTATTAATTTCACCTTATTAAAAATGACAGAAAATAGTACAAATGACTAAATAGGAGACATATTTCAATCCCTCTAATATCTGCATCTGCATCTTTAACGACGGCTATTCATAGTGTCGATAATATGGCGCCAAGTCCTTCCCTGTTGATTTATAACATGTATACATGCATTGTAAAAGATAATGGTATTTCAAAGCCTATCTTTAGTCAAGTATATTGAGTACAGTTTTATACTTTTAGGTATTTCTTTTTTAATCAAGAACGCAGCTTGGTTATAAGTATTGTTTTGTTTCTATCATTAATTTAGAAAGAAGTGTATTTCAATTCTGAATTCTGGGTCAAAGCGTTTGACAAAATGTTCGGTTGTGGACTCAACTTTGTGAATCCAGTTTTCAAGCCGTATGTAATTAACGTATTTCTGTTTTAATATTCTACACCATTTACATTTCTAAACAATATTAAATATGACGCGAATCACATGGGTGAAGATAGTACAATATAGCACAGCTAGAGACTGAACGATTTGTTGTACTTTATTCATAGTGTTGTCATTCATTATTTGAAGCTTCGTCATTCATTGTGGGGTATGTGAGCTTTCGCACTTGTTCTTCATACAAGTATATGCTTTTTAACATACGTGTATTAGAAATTAATCATTTACTCCCGCATTAAAGTTTGGAGTAGAGGCACCAGGTCCATCTAAATATGTGTTTTAAGACAAGCAGTTCTGGTGTAGGGGGCATATGGAAGTGCCATGTCCATCTGAACGTGTGTTATAAGACAGCCAGTTCAGGTGTAGGGGGTATTCTGGAAGTGCCGTGTCCATCTGAACGTGTGTTATAAGACAAACAGTTCTGGTGTAGGGGGTATTCTGGAAGTGCCGTGTCCATCTGAACAACTGTGTGTGTGTGTGTGCGTGCGTGCGTGTGTATGTGTGCGTGTGGTGTGTGTGTACGCGTGTGTGTATGTGTGCGTGTGTGTGTGTGTGTAGGGGGAGTATTCTAGAAGTGCCGTGTCCATCTGAACGTGTGTTTAGCAGGTTGGGAACACTTCCCCTATATCGAGATAGTCTTGCTAAAACGCGATAAGTATATGGCGTACAACAGAGAAAAACACCCGCGGAGTACATCTTTTCGTGATTCACGTGAAAAGAAGAAAAAGTGCTGAAATCTCTGATACTTTTGCAAATATATGAATAAAAAAAAAACACTCACGATGTGTATTGGATTTCAGATCATGTTGAGTGCGTGTCGCACTTATTCAGCGTTGCACGGGATTTGCCATTATTTTCAATAAAGACGCCAAAACTGCTGTTTATGGTAATGTTTATTTCTCGCTAAAGAGGGATAATCGCGTTTTATCAAGAATATCTCGCTATAGGGGAAGTGTTCCCAACCTGTTTAGACAAACAGGTCAAGGACAGCGTTTAGTTGTGTTTCTTTGTTTAGACAAACAGGTCAAGGTCAGCGTTTAGTTGTGTTTCTTTGTTTAGACAAACAGGTCAAGGTCAGCGTTTAGTTGTGTTTCTTTGTTTAGACAAACAGGTCAAGGTCAGCGTTTAGTTGTGTTTCTTTGTTTAGACAAACAGGTCAAGGTCAGCGTTTAGTTGTGTTTCTTTGTTTAGACAAACAGGTCAAGGTCAGCGTTTAGTTGTGTTTCTTTGTTTAGACAAACAGGTCAAGGTCAGCGTTTAGTTGTGTTTCTTTGTTTAGACAAACAAGTCAAGGACAGCGTTTAGTTGTGTTTCTTTCTCTTTCAAATTTTGTGGCACGTTCTGAAATATTTCCTCTGCTATTTTCGATACTTTTTTATATGATGGATTAAAGGAAAGAAATGTGACCCGGACAGTTTTTAACAGTTATTTCATTGTACATGTACCATTCCGAAATATATTCGACTTAAGGGATCTGTCAAGTTTCGAGGAATCGGAAACGTTATTTTACTTTTAGAATGTATTTGTACACGCACGTAAAAGGAAATTTATGTATGGCTGGTTTTATTAAGAGGTTATAAGGAAATAATAATCGCCATCGGTATAATTATGTATTCCACGTCTATGCCAATAAGCATTCAGTTCTGGGAATAGTATACAAATATCACTTGTATTCCAAAATGGGCAATGTATTATAAATTATTACAGAAGATTTAAATTATGTACCATGCCACTCCGTCGTTGTGTGTACCAAGTGGGGAATATACGAATATATTCAGATATTCATACATGTGTGCATCTCAAATACATTGAATAATTTCAACAAGTGTATTACTCGGGGAATCTCGGATGAAAATTACACAACACGATCAGCGTTTTATAAGTTTTGTTAGAAAGAGGACAACGTACAGCGGGATAACTCAGTCTTTTTCACCATGAGAAAGAAAAGTTTCTCCGACATATTTGGAGATGTTGAGCATAGTTAACTTCTCAGAAAACACTTGTCTATTTGTCATAGAAACTGTTTACAAGTACCATCTTTAGGGGTAGAGGGGCACTATGATACCATGTTTACTGCCGCCATATGGCAATGGGGGTAAGATCGAAACTTTTAAAAATGTTCGTTCCGAAATATGTTTTAAACAGAAAAAGCATTTAGTTTCTTGTATCAAGGGCATGAATGATTCTACCGGAATTATGAAAATCCAGAGTAAAGGAAGCGCATGCAGATTCGTGTATTTGTATGTATATCAAGAATTTACGAAGATGTGCAATTTTTACAGCATGAAGGGGGTTTTGTTCTTTGAAGTCCTTTTCGACCAACCTTCGCCATATGACTATTAAAATGAATTACAGTGCTATCTTTGAATATCTTGAACATTGAGACAAATATAATGTTAACCGCAATGTTTGCGTTCATGAAAACTTCGATGAAAGTCAAGTAGGTTCCATTTTATATCAGAAAATGTGATTGACAGATTAAGAAGCACAGACATTGAGCTATGTAGTATACCTTTATATTCAATGTCATACTCTGGCAATGGGTACACAGAAACAGTGAGAAAAACAAAATGTATAACTTCATGTACAGCGGGGAGGCCTCTACCAAATCTATAAATTTCATGATCCCAATAGTAGAGGTTCTGACGCAGGGCGGGGCCAGAGTAGAGGTTCTGGCCCAGGGCGGGACCAGAGTAGAGGTTCTGGCCCATGGCGGGGCCAGAGTAGAGGTTCTGGCCCAGGGCGGGGCCAGAGTAGAGGTTCTGACGCAGGGCGGGGCCAGAGTAGAGGTTCTGACGCAGGGCGGGGCCAGAGTAGAGGTTCTGGCCCAGGGCGGGACCAGAGTAGAGGTTCTGGCCCAGGGCGGGGCCAGAGTAGAGGTTCTGGCCCAGGGCGGGGCCAGAGTAGAGGTTCTGACGCAGGGCGGGGCCAGAGTAGAGGTTCTGACGCAGGGCGGGGCCAGAGTAGAGGTTCTGACCCAGGGCGGGACCAGAGTAGAGGTTCTGGCCCAGGGCGGGACCAGAGTAGAGGTTCTGGCCTAGGGCGGGGCCAGAGTAGAGGTTCTGACAAAGGGTCAGGCCAGAGTAGAGGTTCTGGCACAGGGCGGGACGAGAGTAGAGGTTCTGGCCTAGGGCGGGCCAGAGTAGAGGTTCTGACAAAGAGTCAGGCCAGAGTAGAGGTTCTGGCCCAGGGCCGGGCCAAAGTAGAGGTTCTGACCCAGGGCGGGGCCAACATGGTGTATAGCGTTTCTTTGTAAATCATTTAAATAAAACACCTTTAAAGCTATATGTATTAATACTGAATTGAAGCGAAGTAGGTATTTAGAGGGACCAGATAGTCATTTACCAAAGCTGTAAATTTCGTAATCTCAGGGGTTTGATTCGAGGGTGGGACAACAATTTTCATACCTATTATCGTCTTTATCATTTGAAAGATTTCTTCAATGTTGCTGATACTGTATGAAAACTAAATGGATACTTATGATTTAGGAAAAGCAGAAAATTGTGAATTTTGCAACCTTGGGGTTCTGACTCTAGTGCGGGCCCAAAATAGCCAAATGTTGTTAATATAACGTATTATATTGTGGATCCTTGCGAGGCACTTGTGTTTTAATACATCTTGTTTTATATTTGCTGCTGAATATTAAATTCTAGCTTAGATATGGAGAAAGGGAAAATCATCTTAGACTTCATTGCCTTTTGGGATAATGATACTTTTAATTGATACTCAGATGGCCGATAAGGTCTGTGGGCTTTTTTGTTTTTAATATTATCTAACTGCCATCAATTTATATATATTTAAAGATATAAATACGGGATTAAATGATGAGATGTATTGCAAATACCTACAAGATGCAGAATACATCTTCAATGGCGGCATAGTTCCAATGTAGATGTGAATGTAAGATGTTCCCACCATATCGACCTTGAATATTGCCTTTCATAATTGTATTTCAGGTTTTCATTTCTTTGAGATTTTTGGTATGAAATACGAGTGAAGTTATGATTTTGCAAAATTAAGTCCATGACGCCCTAAGGATATTTTACTAAAAGTATGACAATCCTCAGTCCTGAGAAGGGGAACAATAAAGTCTGCCCTGTTTGAATCTAATCTTGTCTCATTTCACTTGTGATAGAATATTTCTTCACCAATCGTTCAGCGTTAGGAGTACACTGTAAAACACACGTGTCTTTAGGATATGACATTCGAACTGGAGTTCGCATATCACTCAGTAGGCGTTAGTACGCTTTACAATTAAATGATATAAATACGCGACTCTCCAAGATGATATGACGTATTGCAAATTTATAGGAGTTATGAGGTTGATCACTGTTCGTTATCGTCACCTTGCACTTACAATGTGCAGAAGATAAATTCAATGACATCATAATTCCAATCTACAAGCGAATCCACGATACTCCCAGTCCTAGCATATCGAGGGTACATAACATTTGTATTTCAATATTTCATTTCTTTCGGATATGAGCTGGTCTCGATTTCCGGAAGAAGAAAAGAAAATTAAGTTAAAAATTGGACGTATTAGATTCTGATATTTTACTAAAATATGGACGGAGCATATAAACGAAAACTTGAATTATTTTTCGAGAAATCCAAGCCAGCACTTCTACGGCCTTAGAAGGTCATGGTAAGGTCAACAGAAGGTCATGGTAAGGTCAACAGAAGGTCATGGTAAGGTCAACAGAAGGTCATGGTAAGGTCAACAGAAGGTCATGGTAAGGTCAACAGAAGGTCACGGTAAGGTCAACAGAAGGTCACGGTAAGGTCAACATTTGTAGAAGGTCATGGTAAGGACAACAGAAGGTTATGGTAAGGTCAACAGAAGGTCATGGTAAGGTCAACAGAAGGTCGTGGTAAGGTCAACAGAAGGTCATGGTAAGGTCAACATTTGTGGCACTTAGAATATATATGATGTCTCTATGTAAGTGAACAATTCTCGAATAAAACGTAAAATACATTACAAAACAACTGATAAACAAATCGAACTATTTGGTGTTAATGTATATAAAAGATAAAAATGCTGCAATGTATAAAATGAGACAGTATATAAAACGATTTACTGAAATGATTACTTCAACTTGATTTTGGTATGGAAATGGTTTGCACATTATACATTATAGTCTATGGACCCTGACGCGTTGAAGCGTACTACATCAGTGGAACGGTGAACGAACGCTGAAATAACACTAAAGAAGATGCAATTAAAGTGTTTTACACATAACACTATATAGTAAGTTTGGTCCCACCTGGAGTCAGAACCCCTACTCTGGGGATGAAATTTACAATTTTAGTACATGTCTTCCTGCTCTACATCACTATGCATTTAGTTGTTGTTGTTTGTTTTACACGTGTGCGGTTCTTGAGAGGAAGATTTTTGAAAATTGGTCAATACTGGGCAGTTTTTGCCCCAAACCTAGGACCCCAGGAGTGGTGGAGTCCTGAAATTTACAATTTAGGTCCCCCTCGATCCCAATGATGCTTTATACCAAACATGAAAAGAATTGGACTGGTAGTTATCAAGAAGAAGTTAAAAATGTTCAATTATTAACGCACGACGCACGGCGGACGACGATGGACGACAGCCAATTGCAATAGGTAACCTGAGTTAACTCAGGTGACCTAAAAAGTTACCTACCTCTGCATTTTCCATTTTGTGCACGTCTGAAGATAATGAAATAGCAATATAATTATTAAACGTATGTTAATCTATTTTTGAATTACATGTTAAAAATATAATTCTTTTTTTTGGAAAAAAAAAATCAGACATTGAAACCTTGATATACTCACCCAATGCATCATTGGGTTGAATAAGATACTGGTACTACGGGTAGGAAACAGAAAATTGTAAAAGAACAGATAATGCTCTTTTGTCGGTAAATTTTCATAAAATAATCGAATTGCATGATTTCTTTACCCACCAATTGTATTGTTTCTAAACTCAGCTAACAAATTAATTCGATTGTACAGTGTATGTGGATTTTATCCTGACAACGAATAGACAACAGGAAGAATTTCTACAGCTTAAGTATCTTATTAAAGTATAATTATTCATTAGTGTTTTGTGACCGGATCGAGGACATTTTTATCGGTGATCAAAGTTCACAGACAATGCATGCCTTTTTCGAAAAAAAAGAAGAATATAATTATCAATGAACTTCGCAAATATTGAGGCAAAAAGAAATATCAGAGACAATATCTGCTTTCTTTAAAATATATCAATAAAAATTGAGGAGGTCTTGTGAAGAATAGACAGTAGTGTTCATATAAACTTAAACTGTTTTTATTTGATTTAACGCCTAATTTTACACAGAGTATTCAATGGCGTTGTATATGTATAATACAAAAAAAATTCAAAGAATAAACAATACATCATATACATGCAAACAAACTCTACATGAAGGTGAAGATTACGAACAGTGATCAATCCCATAACTCCTATAAGCAATACAAAATAGATAGTTGGGCAAACACGGACCCCTGGACACACCAGAGGAAGGATCAGATGTCTAGGAGGAGTAGGCACCCCAGAATAGCATTGTACTTATAGAATATATAGTAAAGGACTTCAGCTTTCCAAGACGACACAATTGAAATTGAGATTAAAATCGAGGAAATACAATGGTGTGGGTGAACTTTTATACAACACATGGCTATTTTTAGTGTAATATTAATATTTGACAAGTACTTTTATCCTGGATATAAATCAGGAAACAAATTACATTGTTCTATTTGAGCTAATGTATATACTAGTGCGCAGTTCCGAGGGAAGATGAGAATCTGAAGTAGATTTAGATCTGTTCATACTAACAACAAAAAATTAATTTTAAAAAAATCCCAAAGAAACAAAAAAAAACATCTCACATATGTATTTGAATATAAAGTAGAATGACCAACGACAAGAAGATTGTCAGATTTTCGGGACGACCTTTCCCTTTTTCAGGACAAACGAAAAGGTTTTCATTCTAAAATCATAAAATTGAAAAAGACAAAAAACATAAACAAAACAACTAGCACTAAACCAACATTAAATCTACAAACATATTTACACTGCAAATTACATGTTTATTGTTTTGTTTTTGTTTTTTCGCTTGGAAATCAATGTTTTCTGAGGAGCGAATTAAAACACATGTTCATCAAATGGGCTAACCCAAGATGTGCGAGGTACTTATGATAGACTTTATTATTTCTAGGGAGGACGCGTGAATTAATATGAATATTAATAGAGAAGTAATTCGTTTGAAAAATACTCTGAAATGTAGAGTCACGTTATTTCCCTTAAAATTTCTACGTAGACCTCTAATAACGTCTTCTTTGACTTGTCTACTGTATTCACCTTAATAAAACCTATAACCACCCTGAATCTACAGAAAATCTATTCCCTCTGGACTTGGCTCCGTGCACGTAGAATTTGTTCCACAGAAAAAATATCAAATTCAACGAAAGGAAATAAACAAAAATTAAGAAAACGCGGTTATTTTTTGGCACGCTGTTTTTGGCTATATTTAGCTCTAAAACTTCACTGTTATTTCGGATTTCAAACATTTCGGTTGAGCATCACTGAAGAGACATTATTTGTCGAAATGCGCATCTGGTGCATGAAAATTGGTATCGTATAAGTTTTACATTATGACCCCTGGGTCGAGGCCTCTGCTGGTGGACTGTTAGTTCCCGAGGGTCTCTACAGCCCAGTAGCTAAGTACTTCGTTACTAGCTTGAAAATACGGATGTATATTTAATTGCTGTTATGAAATTTAGAAATTCATTTCAAAATTAGGAATTATCTCCCTCATGCATAGCTCTTATCCTTGGACGAATTTGGCTCCACTTTTTTGGCACGCTCTTTTTGGCTATACATGTATTTAGCTCTAAAACTTCATAGTTATTTCGGATTTCAAACATTTCGGTTGAGCATCACTGAAGAGACATTATTTGTCGAAATGCGCATCTGGTGCATCAAAATTGGCACCGTATAAGTTTTACATAATGATGTAGAAAAAGAAGTTAAGCAAGTAGATAAACTCGACTTATCAAATCTCCCAAACTATAGAAAAAAGACGAAGCAGGGTAACCGTGTTCCCTTTGTGTTAAACTATTCTAAAGGACTTCTAAGCATTCATCATTCATCTTTTTTTTTTTTTTTAGAAAAGAAAATGTTTGCGAGCCATATGGTGCTAAAAAGTGTGCTTTATGTCAGTGTGTCATCAAAACCAATCAATTTGAGAATTGCAACGGTAACAAATACCCTATCAAAAATTATATCAATTGTAAATCCAGCAGTGTAGTTTATATAGTGTTTTGCCAAAATTGTATACCGGAATGTTGGAGAAACTGGGGTAACTTTATACCAAGGGAGTGTTTTGAACTTGTCATTTATGAGACTAGAAACTGATGGCTATGTTGCTATTCATTTCTATACGGATTCTCACAGTATTGACGATTATTCTATAATATGAAGTGTAAAACTTTACAAAGATCACATTTATATAACAATTTAAATGTATATATTGATGTATTTATTATTAACTACTTATTGTAATATTTCTTGTTTGTATTCACTTAAGCCAAATGTTAACTGGTTTGTGAACAAGCATTTCTAATATAATTGGTTAGATTACAAATATATTCATCAAAGGATAATTGTTTAAAAAAAATTAAATTACGTAGCAAGTACATGTATTTGCATCGATGTAGTAAAAATATTCAATAACCGAATCATAGTAATACTACAAGCACACAGGGTATATAAATCAAATTCTGTTTTGTAACACATTAATCACATGCATATGGTGTTTATATCTCTCAACTGATTCGATATGCGAGAGCTTGTTATGCGTATAGTCAGTTTTTAAATCGAGGTAAGCTACTGACAAACACGTCGATGGATTCAACGTCTCGATTGAAGTCAGCATTTTGCAAATTCTATGGTCGTTATAACAATCTAGTTCGTCAATACAACCTATCATTGGGTCAAATGCTGTCTGACGTGTTTCATACCGATTGCTAAGCCGTTCTTGGCACACTGATTTTGACTGCGGATAACTTCGTTTACCTGATCAGAATATATGGCTCACGGCGGGTGTGACGGGTCAATAGGGGATGCTTACTCCTCTTAGGCACCTGATCCCACTTCTGTGTCCAGGGGTACGTGTTTGCCCAACTATCTATTTTGTATTGCTTATAGCTCTCTCTCTTTCTCCCTCTCTCTTGATCTTTGTCTTTCATACATCTAGAATCAGGAGAAAGGGACTGTCATCCCACTTTTTGGAGACTGACCAGTATTTGTTACTTTATAGCGCAATAAAAAATGTTGCCCCCCCCCCACCCAGTAGTAGTAAATGAGAAGAATGTAAGCTTTATTTTTATATATATTTGAAAATCATGTCGAGAATAAAACTATTAAACCGAAGCATGATCATCAATAGTAAACTACTTCACCCCCACCCCTGTACGATTTAAGAAAATGAAGTCTTGACAAAATGTTTGTTATGGCATGCTCAGCAGAACATTCCAACCCAACCCCTTAAACCCCGAACGAATTATATATATGTAAGATTTTAAGATAGGGCTAAACACTTCCGTTTTATAAATCTTAATTTTTTCCGTGTCAGGACTATCTGAGTTGAGATGACAACTTCCCATTTTTCTTCAGGCTGCCATGAAAAATTTATGATACCTGCCTGTCACTCTGTCCTGTTTGAAATACACACGCTGACTAAGCGATACATGGATGTCTAAACTCCGCCTACTGCATTCTGATTGGACGACAGTCAGTCAAAACAATTCGTTGACAGTTTTTGGGAGATAAGGCGATTCCACACAGTACATGACCTTGAATCTCCATACTTGATAATGATTCCCACACTTTAATGGAAGGTAAAGGGAAATGAAGGACGGATCCCAAATTATTAAGATAAATCATCGCTTAAAGCTGTATGGTCCGAATTACAACACTGTTTTCCATCTCGTAAAACGCTATTAAATCATCGCACATATGTAGTTATTAGGCTGTATGACATGTCATGCATTATTTTACTTGTTTTAACCAAAATTATTTAATTTTAAAGCGGTGTTTACAAACAACTCTGCCATTTCAAGTGACAGTCACGTGACCAGTTCAAACTTTCAAATCATCGGTGGTCTTATCTGTGTAAAGCCGTGCATTTTGTTACAACAGTACCGTGCCATAAGTTTAATATAATTGAAAATATCAAATATTTCTTAGTAATTCGTTGTTTTATGCTCTTTTCTTTCAACCTTAAAACTAGACAGTTGCGTCTGAGTTAATACATCATGTTGGGATTCCCCTGACACACGTGGGGCTATTTATAGACGTCTAACACTGTATAATGTATGCGCTATCTGGAACACCTCGGGCCTTTCACCGAATACACCGTGCTTTGGGTGAAAGGTCCGAGGTTTTCCGGATGATTTATGTATGTACCACACTATATTTACTTTCTGAATAATATCCTCACTGTTTTCTTTTATATGCAGATGTTTTCAAGCATCCAATTATGGGAAAGTTCATAACTTTGTAAAGTAATTAATCTGATTTAAATTAATCATGTACAAAAATAATACATGAACATCGGGTCACACAGCTTTAAATTAGATATGCGTTGTTTATTATTCGAAATTTAAATATTATTATTATTCTTTATTGCTGAAGACATACGTCATAAATAAAAGGTAAAACATAAACCAGAAAACATGTTCCAACAATTTCAACAATGTCTCGATATAGGTGGCCATTCACACGCGGACAAACGACGCTGAAACCGGATCTAACAACATGTACATTGAACAAAAAAGTGTTATTATAGTCACAAATGACAAATAATGGACTTGATGAGAAATTCAGCAGAATATACACGATGAATGTATTTCATGTTTCACTTTGAAGTTAGTAACAGTTTTGTTTTGCAGATTATACATAATTATTCTATGTAACTACACAGTGGTATTAATGTATACTTATGTAGAAAATAGATTAGTATACATGTATGTACATATATACATATTTTTAAGTCCGTGAACACTGCGTGTACCCTTTGGTCCGTTTTAGATTTCATTTCGTTGAAATTCCATGCAATTAATATCACGCTAGATAGGATGATATCAATTTAAGTGGAGCACAGTTACTTCAAAGCGTCATAGAAGTGTTTAGATTCGCGTTCATTGGCATTTTGTTCCTTTTTCGCAAAGGCTAACGATTCAACATAGTCATTTTCTGAGGCTGCCTTCTTTTCCTTCATGTTGTCTTTCCCGATTTTCCCTTCATCTAAGTCTTCGTAATCATGGTCCACCATATCGTCCACCTGACCAATTTCTCCGACCATCGCCGTGGTTCTCATTTCCGAGTCTCCTATGTTCATTATCAACCGGGTACCTGTCATCTTTTTCCAAAGAAATCTTGCAGCGACAGCGGTCAGTATCAGACATAAGAATACTATGACTCCAATGAGGATGGGAGTTGTCTGAAGCCCCTGATTAGTTTGTAGTGTTTTATCGGTTTTATCGGTAGACATCCAAAGTGGACTCTCTGACACATTACTATCCCGAGGAATAATTTTTCTTTTTTCTAGAAAAATAGAAATTAGATATTCATTGAATGACAACTTTTTGGAAGTGGCTTGGTGGATTAGATTTATAACCAAGGAAATTTCAAACTGATAAAAAAATCAGTCACCAGGTACATACAAAATGGTGATTCAAAGAGAGTGCAAATAACATGGGATTATGATGCTCGGTATAGAAACATACATTTCAACCCAATGTTGAAAAGTTGGTGGATACAGATTGTCTATTTCTACAAAAAATATATTTCTAGATAATTCACAATACAATGGATTATTTACCACAATGGTTTGAACGGTTTGTTAAGGATCTAAATTATTGGCAACGAATGAAATGAAATGGGATATAAACCTCGATCGATCGATCGATCGATCAAGAGAGAGAGAGAGAGAGAGAGAGAGAGAGAGAGAGAGAGAGAGAGAGAGAGATGAAATACAGACCACCTCGGTACCCACCACATCCAGTTGCCAAATTACAATATTCCTCAGAACAGTTGCATTCTCTCTGGCAATGCTTTCCATAAGCTGGATAACGACATTCCATGGAACAGTTTATCCCAATGAAACCCGGGGGACACTCTGTAGATAACACAGATTAGTAAACGTATCAATGTGATAACGACATTCCATGGTACAGTTTATCCCAGTGAAACCCGGGAAACACTCTGTAGATAACACAGATTAGTAAACGTACATGTATCAATGTGATTATTGTACAGTAATGATGAAAACGTATTGCGTGTGAATTGTATGAAGTGTGGAATCTGGCAACACATGAATGAAGTAATGTTGAATTTGTTTTATGCTTATTGTTTTTCTAATACAATGCTATATTTAATGTTAGAATTGTACATGGCATGTTTAAGGTGTGTCCCTATAAAAATGACCGATATATAAATAATGTTATACTCTGTCTATAAACATGTTGGGCACTGTCGCATTTTTGTAGGACATTTACAAATGACTAAAGTACATGTTTAGCGTGACTCAAATCTTTGATGTTTTGGTTATACTCTAGATAATTCTAATACCATGATTTATTACGAAAAATGATACATGTATCATAAAATTAACTTTACTTCGGTATAATGACCAATTATAGCAACATGTTTCGTTAGGAACGGCGTGTTAACGTTGGACTTGAATAAGTGAAGCATTCTATATCTACGCTTGAAAATACGGATGTATATTTAATTGCTCTTATAAAATTTAGAAATTCAAAATTAAGGATTATCTCACTCATGCATAGCTCTTATCCTTGGACGAATTTGGCTCCACTTGTTTGGCACGCTGTTTTTGGCTATATTTAGATCTAAAACTTCATAGTTATTTCGGATTTCAAACATTTCGGTTGAGCATCACTGAAGAGACATTATTTGTCGAAATGCGCATCTGGTGCATCAAAATTGGTACCGTATAAGTTTTACATTGTATTCATGTGTCGCAGATTTATATAATTACACCCCCCTTCAATTAAAAAGATTTATCGTTTTTAAACAATGTATTATGAAATTAAGTGATAAAAAAAGAAACCAAAATGAATAAAGCAATTAATAAATCAATAAATTTGAAATTTGGTAAAGTGATTGCCAGTTTGTTGACTTATTGATACTGATATAAACGATAGGTATATGCCCCTATGCGTTACAAACTCTGATTCAATCATTCAAAGTATACATGTATGATTGTTTGGGGGAAAATATAACAATCGTGATGGGAAGAAATACCAAACATCCACTAGTATTCCTGTACTTCATCTATATTACACAAAGAGTGATGCAACGACTGGTCTTATATAGAACAATGCATTATGACACTGAGTTATATAAAAGTAATGGAATCGAAATAGAAATCATCATGGGGTAAAATTAATGCAAGTATCTCATAAACAATATGTAAACGCATGCACTTTCATGTGGCCGATTCCAAATCAATTCGGGGTACTATACATTGAATATTTAATGTTTTTTGTTTGATATAGAATTTATTTCACGTGAGAGACAGAATGTTTTTCTATTTTCACGAATGCGAAGCACGAGTGAATATAATTATGCTAAAGCAAAACTGTCTCACGAATGAAATAAATTTTAATCTTAATAAAACATTGAGTTTTTTCTTTATTACATTTTTCTTTGGATTTTCTTTCACCTTTTTCGCTGTCTCTCTATTAACACTCAAAACGATATCGCAATGTGAAAATAGCAACTGCGAACACATAATTTTTTATTCAATGGATAATATACATTGTTTCACTGCTGAAAATGTAATAAATAATGATTTTTACTTTAATGAATTGAATTTAGAAACTTATTCATTGGAAAAATATGGATATAAAAAAACGGGGGGGGGGGGGGGGGCGGGCACCGGAAGAGAAAAAACGACAAAGAAATTCAATTTCATAACAATGCCCACAATATTGACTGATTGCCAACTACTCAATCCACCGAATAGAAGAAAACAGTTATGTTAAAGTAAAATTAAAACAGTTATAATATCATTTAACTTGAATAAAATTTGTAAAGGATTTATTCCGTGGTTGTTGTTTTTTTGTTGGCAGTAATTCTTGACAAGTGAGGTAAGCTAGACTTGCTTATGAGGCTCCAACATTCCTATTATTGGTAGAAATGGTTTTGGTCTGAGACAATTGTGATTCTTCAAAAATTTAGAGGAGTTGATTCTGATACCTTTGCATTCATCTAAAGCTCTGTCATAGAAATATCCTGGGCAGCAATTTTGTTCTTCATTTCTGGAGAAATTGAAGACATCTCTATTGTAGTATGCAGTCATTCAAACATATATAGTAGTAATGTCATTGTGCAGACCTTTATACATACATGAATATGAATCTTGTCAGTAACACAATAGAATAAATATTTTAATTACGGATTACAATCGAATTGGGAAGTAAATGTGAATGGGAGAAAGGTGTACAAACCTCCTGCACGCTCCCCTGGCAGAAACAATGACACATACCACCAGAATTACAGCAGTGGAAACAAATCCTCTCAGGAGCAAAATGCGATACATTGTATAGGTAACTGTACACATCTACAGATACATTGATAAAACTATACGTCTAGGCCCGTCATATATACTGAGTACATACAAAAGCACCACGTGATCGGATAGCGTTCGTGAGAACTCTCATAAATGTTGGATTCTGCATCGCTTTTGATACAATGTTGTTTGTTAAATTACAATGGACACAATGTAACAGGTGGGGATTGCATACTTTGAAAGCGATTAGAAGAACGCATTATGAATTGGAACAACATTTATAAAACATAGAAAGCTATCATGTTTAATATCGTATGACTTCCCCATATTCCAACGAATTCAAATTATTTTTCAATTGCTTTGTAAATAATGAATTAATATACGTATGTACATAGCACAGATATTGGAATTTCGCACTGTACTAATTAATAATGAAAGGGACTTTGCGAATTGAATGACATCAATCAAAATAACAGGGATTGTATGCAAAAATGATCAAAACATACTAGCGGACAAAGAAATTGTAGTTTGTAATTTTATCTCTTAGATTCATATACAAAATATTATGTTGCATTATGTATATCATTATTTGATACAATGCATTGTCCTTCAATTCAAATATCAATCACAGATTATATCCATTATGGTTGATACGAACAGCCACTGGAAATAAGAGGTGGTGGTGTAAAGCAGTTGCACAAGTTTAATAGCATGTATAACCGTCATTTGCATCGATGCATTCCTCACACCTACGACGCATTGAACACATCATGTTATGCAGAAATGGCTGAGGAATGTTCCGCCATGAACGACACAGAGCGTCCAACGTAACAGGGAGTTTGGCTCTTGACGTAGACATCGTTACATTTCATCCCAAACATGTTCTATAGCCATAAATCCTGTGACAGATAGCGCATTCACGTTTTGCTGCTGTAGATAGTCATTAACAACGTATGCGGTGTGTCTTGTGCATTGTCCTGCTGCAAAATGACGTTACTATGGTTGTTGTGAATTAATTGAATGACGTGATGGCATGAAATCTCATCATGGTAGCGTAAGCCGGTGTCCTATAGGGAGACTTCCCTCGGAAGACTGGCTATATAGCGAGCACCCCCCTCCCGGAATTAAGTCTGATTATATATATATATATATATATATATATATATATATATATATATATATAAAGCACTAAAATGACCAACGACACGAACAACCAGATTGTCAAACTTTCGGGACGACCCGTCCCTTCTTCAGGACAAACGAAAAGAATTACATAATGTGGCGAATATCAACAGAGAATAATAACAAGAATTACATAATGTGGCCAATATCAACAGAGAATAATAACAAGAATTACATAATGTGGCGAGCATCCATGTTGTGAATCCGATACTTTGAGGTGTCGGGTGTTGCTGGAACTTTAGTGCTTATATATATATATATATATATATATCCAAATTGTGTTTTTAAAAAATCACAGTGTCCGGTATAAAATATTAAAAGAAATAGAATAAAGAGTACACAAAGTTAAAAATTTAACGCAAGCGCTTTCATTTTATAATCCCCAGGCGTTACATTTTAAAACTATTTTAAAATGTAACGCCTGAGGATATAAAATGAAAGAGCTTGCGTTAAATTTTTAACTTTGTGTACTGTTCATTCTATTTCTTTTAATATATATATATAATTTTATTATATATATATATATATATATATATATATATATATATATATATATATTGATAAAGAGCCTTCTCCCGGGGAAGTCTCCCTATATAGCCAGACAAACTTCCCCCTTTATAGGGATTTTTATATTTATAGTGATATAGTGCCCCTCTATACTTTAGTATCCAGAATAGTCCTTTTTGCTATAACTTACATGTGTTTAATTGAAATACAAGCACAGTTCCATTTATGCGCTTTAACAAAAACGGAAAACGGTAATATTCATATCTAGTGATCAGTCATTCAAAAACTTACTTTGTTAAACACCACTCTGATTTCACGCACAAGTGCTCTGAAGTTGAAATAAAAAATATGCTAGAGTTCCTCATTGACAATATCTTCGTGGTCTTTGGTGATCAGGTCTTCCAACATTCTGTTGGAATTCCCATGGGTACGAATTGTGCTCCTTTGTTAGCTGACCTTTTTTTATATTCATATGAAGCAGAATTTATTCAAAAACTTCTACGTGAGAAGAAAAAATCTCTCGCTGTGACCTTCAATTCGACTTTTAGATACATCGATGACGTTTTGTCTATTAACAATAATAGCTTTCATTCATATTTCGATTTGATATATCCCTGTGAGCTCGAAATAAAGGACACCACAGAGTCGTCCACTTCTGCTTCATACTTAGATATTTTATTGAAAGTAGACATTAACGGCAAACTAACAACTCAACTGTATGACAAACGGGATGATTTCAGCTTCTCCATCGTCAACTTCCCACATTTATGTAGCAATATTCCATTATCACCTGCATATGGTGTTTATATTGCTCAACTGATTCGATATGCAAGAGCTTGTTCTGGGTATAGTCAGTTTTTAAATCGAGGTAAGCTACTGACAAACAAGTTGATGGTACAGGGATTTCAACAGTCTCGATTGAAGTCAGCATTTTGCAAATTATATGGTCGTTATAACGATCTAGTTCGTCAATACAACCTCGCATTGGGTCAAATGCTGTCTGACGTGTTTCATACCGATTGTTAATCCGTTCTTGGCACACTGATTTTGACTGCGGATAACTCCGTTTACCTGATCAGAATATGGGGCTCACGACGGGTGTGACCGGTCAACAGGGTATACTTACTCCTCCTAGGCACCTGATCCCACCTCTGGTGTGTCTAGGGGTCCGTGTTTGCCCAACTATCTATTTTGTATTGCTTGTAGGAGTTATGAGATTGATCACTGTTCGTTATCTTCACCTTGCACTAAAACATCAATTTGTCAAAGTGTCACAATAAAAACAATCTACATGTATATGATCATCAACGAGTATGATGCTCTATTGTGATGCGCAATGAGGAGTGTAAAGTTTCAGCTTAAGGGGGTGGGGGACGGGAGGGGCGCGGACCAATCCTCAGAGACAATGAGTCTGAAAAGTAAGCCGTAATGCTTTCAGTGTGTTCATGGCTAAGCTTTGGTGGGGGCACGGAACGAATCCCCTGGTGTTATAGAGTAGACCCCTTCGGTAGGTTCCCTCTCCAGAAAATCTACTTTATGCCTGGTCATTTAGTATACCTTTAGGAGAATTTAGGAGAATGGGGGATCCAAAGGGGATATTTACGTCCTATGTTGAAAATTCAACAGTTATATTTTATCCACTATTTCATTGATCACTATATCAAAGTCCCTTTAAATTCAAATTAAACTAGTTTTTATGTGTTGAGTGTAAAAGCAAGAAAAGGTTCCTCATAGTTTCCCCTGGATGTTATTTTGCACTATAACTTTACACGTACATGTATATACCCAAGAGTAGGATAACAAAATCCCTCACTTGTATTTCATTTATAAAATCTTCTTTTCTTCGTTAGGCTAGAAAATTTTAGAAAAGTTTGTTCAGATCATATTCCCCGGGGATAGAGTGGGGCAACAGTAGGGATACTGATACATGTATATGTGTATAGGAACATTCTTTAAAAAAACATGATATACTTATCAATCTGCCTAGACACTGTGTCCTTGTACAGAGTAAATTAATAACCTTCCCTCTTTGTCATTTATGCTCCGAAAACCTGGCTATAAACCATCTTCACCCCCATCCCTTTGGAAATCTGGCTAACTACATATAACAACATCATCCCCACCGAAATATATGGCTATATAGCGAAATGTAATATATATTAAAGATATGATTATTTCAGAAGGCAAAGACAAAACTTGGGATAAAAACACCATTCGGTGTATTTGAATTGATAGATTAAGATATCAGTAATTGATTTAAAGATACTATACATTCAACTAGTAGTTGTATTATCAAGGATATCTTGAATTCAGTGTGTAGACAGTATACTTATTTCATTAATGAAAAGGACCAATCTTTATTTTGAAATAAAATATATTGTCTTTTTGAAATACACATCGGTTTAAGTTCCTTTATTCAAAAATATGATCCCGGAGAAGCTCATTCAATTAATCGTAGTTGAACGACTGATAAAGGAAGTTAGCTGTTCATTTAATGAAGTATAGACATTGATAAAATTGCAACCAACCACGTATGTGTTTTGTAGGGAAAGTTACACTAACAGTGGTTAAGGTATATTGTCACCCATCTAAAGGGTATGACTATGGAGCACCAAATTAATATAAATTCAAATATAATATATTGACGGTGTTACTGTTTGGGCGAGCCAGCTACATATACACATATTTTGTAATGTCCATGCTTTGACCATTCGACCAGGCTCAATTCAAACAATATCTATGTATTAAATACTCAGTACATGAATGAAATTAGGCATCAGAAGCTGCCTATTTAGTTTTATATCAAATAATTATTGAAGTCCTATATCAGGTTCTTGGTACATTTAGATCACTCCAAAATACCCAGCATGAATATTTTACAAACATAGTATTCATGAATATGATTAAAATATTTTTATACTATGTACATTACATGTCTGTTGCCTTCACTGTGACTTGCTTAACCATCCATTGACGCGTGACTTGTTCTGAACTGTATCCTCTCGACTGCCTCTCCTCTCCTTATTGTTCAAGTCAATAATTGTGTGATACAAATACCCAAGTCTTGTTGTAAACCTTTGAAGTTTGTAAAATTGTGTGAGCAGCACTGCTTTTGACCATAAAACGCATTTCAATATAATGATAATTTTGAATAAATCGATACATTTAACATTATTGCACATACATCCGCGGATCTAAAATGAAATTCATATAACAATCCCCGTGTAGCAATGACATGTTTCAGAAGAGAAAATTAGAACAATATTTATGATATTTTATATCTCTCAACTGATTTGATACGCAAGAGCTTGTTCTGCGCATGGTCGCTTTTTAAATCGAGACAAGCTACTGACAAACAAGTTGATGATACAGGGGTGTCAACAGTCTTGTTTAAAGTCAGCATTTCGCAAATTCTATGCTCGTTATAACGATCTGGTTTGCCAATACAACATATCATTGGGTCAAATGCTTTCTGACGTGTTCCATGCCGATTGTTAGACCGTTCGTGACAAACTGATTTTGACTACGAATACCTCCGTTTACCTGATCAAGATATATGTAGGGCTCACGGCGGGTGTGACCGGTCGACAGGAGATGCTTACTCCTCTTAGGCAACTGATCCGACCTCTGGTGTATCCAGGGGTCCGTGTTTGCTCAACCTCTAATTTTGTATTGCATATTAGGAGTTATGAGGTCGATCACTGTTCGTTATATTCACCTTTATATGAGTTATGAGATAGATCACTGTTCGTTATCTTCACCTTTATAGGAGTTATGAGGTCGATCACTGTTCGTTATCTTCACCTTTATAGGAGTTATGAGGTCGATCACTGTTCGTTATCTTCACCTTGATAGGAGTTATGAGGTCGATCACTGTTCGTTATCTTCACCTTTATAGGAGTTATGAGGTCGATCACTGTTCGTTATCTTCACCTTTATAGGAGTTATGAG